>NC_063436.1:26775197-27082397 GCF_020379485.1 Brassica napus | reverse complement strand
CGTCAGCTTTTGATGGTAGACTGGCACTAAACTCGTCTCCTTCTCACGCGCGTGTGTTCCAGTCTCCGCTGGCACACTATCTCCATTCTCCGTCTAATCAACGACCCACTCACTCACTCACTACCCACATGTGTCTACTTTTTATTGGACCAATCATATTTATTTATGGCGTTGAAGAGTAGACTTTTGGACATGGTGTTTTTTTTTGTTTTCGTTATATTCAATTTATTACATGATTACATATAAATGATTTTGAGCAATCCTGAATAGAAAATTTTGGTAGTCAAATCATTTGTTATTTTACCTTATCACAAATGTACACCTTTCTATAATTTTATGGCATATTTTTTAATCAGTTTGATCATGATATTGTGTCCACTTTGTAAGAATTCTAACACGTACTAAATAAATAATTATTTAAATATATTAGTATATCATAAGATTATGCTTATGTGTATATTTTCGATTTTTTTTACCAATATTTTCGATTTATTTACACATAAGAAAATCAGATGAAAAACTTGTTGACAAATGTAGGGTGGTAAGTGTGGTAACAAACTAGAAAAACTGAGCTTAAACAGCAAAAATAACAAGTTTTCTCAAAAAGATAAATAGTGGTGGCAAATAGTGATATTTAGTGGTCAGAATATTTTTGAAAATATTATGTCTCTTAATTAGTAACTTAAATCACTTTATACTAAAACTAGTTTGCAAATTTAATTTTTTATGTTCCATATTTTTCCAGCCACTATTAAAATTAGCGACACATGCATTACATACAGAGTCGGATCCAGCAACTTAATGAGTATGAGGCACACATTATAAAGAATATATACATTAAGGGCATTTAGATAAAGGGCAATTGTCAATAATAGCACCTTTTGAAGTTTATGTCTCAAAAATAGCACTAGAAGGAGAAAGTCACAAAAATGACATTCATTAAAGAGTAAAATATCTATAATACCCTTGATTTAAAATTAAATAAACAAACTAAAATAAATAAAAATAAAAAAAAAATAAAAATAAAAAAAAATAATTTTTTTTATAGTTTCAGATTATATGTTTTCAGATTCGAAATTTTTATAATTTTTTTAAAAAAAAAAAAATTCAAATTTTTTTTTATTTTTTTCAGAATTTTATTTTTATAATTTAAAAATACTTTTTGAAACTATTTTTAAAATTTTTATTTTTTATTTTATTATTTATTATTTATAAAATTTTAAACCCTAATTCCAAAACCCAACCCCTTAACTCTAAACCCTAAGGTTTGAATTAATTAACCCTAGGGGTATAAGTGTACATTACCTCTTTAATGAAACCTATTTTTGTGACTTTGAGCCTTGAGTGCTACTTTGGGAACAAAAACTTGGTTTGGTGCTATTCTAGTCTTTTTCTCTTAGATAAATCATAAGCTAATTACTGAAGAAAATACAAAATTTTGTGTGGGGCAAATGTCACACCCAAGTTTCTCTGCGTCCGCCCCTGATTATATATATAATATTTTTAGTTTTTTAAAGTATAGACTATACTCATTGTGGTAAAGTTTTTATAGGTATTTGGCAAAATATATTTGTTTTAGATCACATGTATAAAGGGTTTATGGTAGGGCAAATGTCCAAAATAGCACATTTCTAAGTTTATATCACAAAAATAGCACTCAAAAACTAAAATGACCAAAATAGTATTTTATCTTTTGAAAAATTTAAATTTTTTTATTTTTCAAAATTTGAAATCTTATCCCCAAAACTTCAATTCTCAACTCTAAACCCTAAAACCTAAACTCTAAACCCTAAACCCTAAATTCTAAACCCTAAACCCCACCCCTTGAGTGCTATTTTTGTGACTTTTGGCCTTGAGCGCTAGTTTGGGAACAAAAACTTGATTTAGTGCTATTTTGGTCTTTTTCTCTTTATATGGTATTGTTATTGTTTATGATAGATGATATTCTATATAGTTGTATGCCTTCATACATTGGGTGGCGATGCATGACAGACTTTCAAGAGGGAGTAGCATGTTTAAGTGGAGTGTGAACATTAATCAGAGTGTGTGTTCTGTCGCAAACCGGTAGAAACGAGAGAGCACTTATTCTTCGAATGTTAATTCTCTGCAGAAGTATGGAAGACACTCACAAAAGGATTCCTAAGAGAGTATTATACAGAGAAATGGCATGAGCCCTCTTCGAATGTTAATTCTCTGCAGAAGTATGGAAGACACTCACAAAAGGATTCCTAAGAGAGTATTATACAGAGAAATGGCATGAGTCCTGCAGCTCATCTCTGCAACTCCACAACAGAGAGTTCCAAAGTTCACTCTTCAATATGTGTTTCAGGCTGCTCTATATACTATCTGGCGTGAAAGGAATTCAAGGCGGCATGGAGATAAACCTTCTTCATTGCAGAGAATTGTTCATCTTCTGGAGAAGAACATCAGAAACAGATTCACGACAATTCAAAGAATGGGAGACAACAAGTATGAAGAAGGATTAAGGTTCTGGTTTGCCACAAGGAATAGAGGCATATAGAAATGTATAAAGTCTTTTAGCAAAGTTTTGTTTTATGCTTTCAAAACATGATGCACTTGATGGAAACCAAAGGCTTTTGATTTGAATAAATTTAACATTCAATTCAAAAAAAAAAAGATATTCTATATAGTTTACAATTGATTTACCGAATACATTTAGATAGGAATCAGCATGTGAAAGTACAAGCACAATCCTCTCTTTTGCTCAAATTTGAGTTATATAATACCGAAATATTCAATGAAAAATACTAAATATTTAGATACATTTTTAAAATAACACTACACATTTAGATATATTTTTAAATAACGCTAATTATTTACATATATTTTAAAATACGCATGTTTCTATAGATTTATACATGTAAACAAAGTACTAAAATCATCTTACAAACTGAAACTCAATGCTGATTTTTTGACACCGACTAACATTAATATACGTCGTCAACTATATACCTTAGCAAAAAAATTACTTGTCAACATTGTATTTTGTTTCTTTTGTCACTAGAGTCACCCATGTTCTGAATTATGTTAACGTATGTTAAGCAAGTGGTGTAACATACAAGCACTATGAAGAGTTTGGCAATTAAGTGAACTAAATGTTTTGCGTATTTTTTTTTTGTTTAAACAATAAAAGGTGTATATATTTCTAAAAATAGTTAAATTAGTTGGTGAATTTTAATGGAATAGATAGTAGAAAAAGTTTGAACCATTTTTGTTTGGATTGTGAGAAAGTTAAGGAGAAAATTTATCTAACTAAGCTGTTTATCTCTTGAAGTTTTTTTTTTTTTGCCTATATACATCTTCATTGTGTTTAGGGCCAAACCATAATTCTTTGCCTCTTGTTCATTTTCTTTGAATATAACCCATAAGAAGATAAAAGAGAGAGACAGATAAAAGAAGAGGCAAAGAAGAACACTCATTGTCTCGATCTCTTACATTACACTAAACGGCAAAAAAATATTTGATCCGTTTATTAATAAGGTGCTTAATGGTCACCGTTACGATTGTTTACTTTCTCTAAAGTTCCCATGTTGTGTTTATCACAATATCAGATTTAACTTTAACCTTATTAGTTATTACAATGAGTTACTTCTCTAAAAAAAAAGGAGTTACTGTTCTTTCTCTATTTTATGTTCTTTTTGCTGATTTTGAGTATCTACTGTTGTTGTGTATGTAACTTCATTTTCTCCATTATCACATTTCAGATTAAGCACAAAGTTGAAGCTGAATCTTAGTTGTAACAATGCCTGGTTTTGATAATAACTTTGCCGTGATGGGAGAGTGGTTAGACCCTAGTCCTAACCACAAGAAGAGATCCAAAGCGGAACTTGAAAGAGAGGTCTATTTAGAAGACATTAAGAATAAGGGCTTTCTGCATGCAAGCTTTCAAGAGAAACCGTGCTACTCAAGCAATGGTCTTAGTGAGAGGATTGCTGCGAGAACCGGGTTTAAAGTACAAAGGTTAAAGACTGAGAGTATTTTTCCATCTCGTTGTTTAGCCATCTCTTCTCCTGCTGTTAGCCCAGCAACTCTACTAGAGTCTCCTGTTTTCCTCTCAACCCCTTTGGTAACATTTCATTATCGTCTTCTATATATGTTGCTTTCTTATATCCATGTCTGAAATCTCTTATCATTTGTAAGCGCAGACATCTCCAACAACAGGAAAGCTCTCATCACTACCTTCAGATAAAGCTAAAGATGAGTTCAATGACGAAATTGCCACATCCTTAGCCTTGAGCCTCGATCCGACTACAAACATCGGTTCAGAACCCGATGATTCACAAGCCTATGAGCAAGCACATGACAGCGATTTAGGAGACTCGATGCCTAGTGGTTCACCTGAGGATGATGGATACAACTGGAGGAAATACGGACAGAAGCTAGTTAAAGGAAGCGAGTATCCACGTAGCTATTACAAGTGTACACACCCCAACTGTGAGGTCAAGAAGAAGGTTGAACGGTCCCGGGAAGGTCATATTACTGAGATCATATACGTGAAAGCTCATAATCACCTTAAACCTCCAACTAAAAGCCGTTCAGTCACTGGACTATCGGGAACAAGCAATGACATGCAAATAGATGGAACTGGAACCAATGAGAACTTACAATGGACATCACCTGTTTCTGAAGAGGTCGGATACGGAAGCCATTCTGGATCAATGCAGGTTCAAAGCGGGGCTCAGTTCGGGTATGGTGGTGTAGCAACCGATGCCTTCTCTAAAGATGAAGAAGATCGCACGTCCTACATGAGTGTCTCTCTGGGTTACCACGGACAAATAGATGAATCCGAGCCAAAGAGGAGGTTAGAAATTAAAAGTTTCTCTAGTAACCATTTAAATACTCATCAAGACGAGACGTTCTGATGACTTGCGATGCTATTAATGTATCAGAAAACTGGAAACGAGTGGATCAACCCGAGGAACCCGTGAGCCAAAAGTCGTGGTGAAGACCACAAGTGACATTGACATCCTCGAAGATGGCTATCGCTGGCGCAAGTATGGGCAAAAAGTCGTCAAAGGAAACCCGAATCCAAGGTTCTTGTATCCATCTGCTCTCTTCTGTTGCAGCTTTTTGCCTAAGAATGTTATCACAATATGTTTGTTTCCTATGTAATGATTCAGAAGCTACTATAAATGCACAGCTAATGGATGTAACGTAACTAAGCATGTGGAGAGAGCTTCTGATGACCTCACGTCCGTACTAACCACTTACATAGGCAAACACAATCATGCAGTACCAGCAGCACGTAACAGCAACCGACATGTGAACTATCCAATGCCACACAGTAGTTCTGAGGAACTGGTCACAGCCAACTCATCACTACATGACTTCCAGCCATACCTGAGGTCTCCTTCAGGTTTCTCGGTTTACTATGTAGGCGAAACAGAGCTTACAGATATTTCAATGTCTGGTTTACCTATTGAGCAAGAGAGGTTTCTCGGCCTGGAAGCGCTTGCCATTGGTGATCCAGATGGGCTGATGTTGCAGTTAGCAGCAGAGCCGAAGGTGGAACAAGTGTCACAACAGGAACTAGGATTGTCAAGGAGCTCATTGATAGATATAATGAGTAGATTACCACAAATATGAAACGAATCTCATTATTCACCGATTGTTAGTCTTTTGAATAAACGGCTCTTAAAATCGAGGGAATGTAAGAGATTTAGGAACCAAAAAATTAGTAATCCAACGTTAACTTTTGTCCAAACAAAGCTTTTAGTAAAAAGGTCACTATCTGTTTAATTCAGAAAAGTGAAATGCATTAAAATCTAAAATTTTCTTAGGAACTGCTAAAAGGGTTCTACGCTGAAACTAATATTTACATGAATGGAATCCTACTACCGCCTGTTCGACTCTTCTTCGCGTATGCAGTCTTGACTTTGTCAACCACCTCGTTCATGTTGCTGCAGTTTGAAACAAAAGTGAGTGATCAAAGACAAGAAGGATTCATTTATGACATTTCTTTTGTTATAGCTGCCATTTGGTCAAGGTATAGTATAGCATATGATTAGATAAAAAGAAATTTTATATTCCCTTAGCTCCTACATGCTCACTATCTTTAATTATAACAAGGATGGTGTCCTAGAATTAGTTCTTAACCTAAATAAATATAACGATCTCATTCTCAGCCTAAAGCAAGTACTGGTGATTTCAATGGAATATTGAAATGTTTATCAACCAAAAGACAAACATTTCTATGCCTGTCCACCATTGTTAGTTAAACAATGGAATATCCATGTAGAGTACATACCTGGTACAATTTGTGATCATAGCTAGGTAAGACATCAGCAATTTGTCGTTGTACTCCTGCAAATTAAAAGAACGTCACCATATGTACAAAGAGATTAATCAGAATAACATGCGACAGTAAGAAGTTCAGAGAATTGAATGTCACTCTGTAGGGACATTGCTAGGAAACGGTAAGGCACTACTTACCATCAAGAAATTATCGTTAAACTTTTCTGAGTGTGCAGCAGGCAAACTTCTGAGCAGACCAGCTGCTTGCCTTAGAAGTGAGTTGTCGCAGGGAATATCACCTAGATGCAGAATCACACAAGCAATTAGAACCACAGGTACCCTTGAAACCAAAAGCACATAACTACATTACTTTTTGTCAATATCATCGTCTAATCAATCTCTTCTTCAGCGTGGGGAAAACAAAACAAATACAAATATTCTAGCTATCCACGAATGGTTACACAGAAAATTGGGAATATGAGCATGCAAGAATATAATATACCTTTCTGCATAGCGACAAGATACTGAAAGAGCACTCTGATTCTGCTATTGAGCATCTTGATGGCACTGTGTATGCCAGTAAGATGAGCAGCCACTGCAAAACATCGAGGAATCAGCCTAAACTCCAATAGGAAAGTATAAGAAGATCATGAATAATATGAAAGGCTACAATAAGGCTTACATTGAGTCGCTGCTGAGCCTCCATCAGACGGCTTAAGATGTGCAACATGATCCACCGATATTCTTTCAGCTTCCACTGTCTGCAAGCAAATGTTACAACCATAGCCATGTTATTAAAGCTCCACTCTCATGTAACATTACATATCACGAGGCTTAAGAAAATACCTCAATAGTGTAGCTTGCATCCACGAAAATAGACTGCGGAATCCCATCAATGACATGGAACTCTTGAAGGTTTTAAAGACAAAAATCACACCACATGATCATAGGATTAAAAAAAGATCAGAATCTTTTAAAACATTCAAGAGCAGAAACTAGTTATTCATATCTACAATATAGAATATGTAACCCACTTTCATAGATCGTTACAGGTAGATTAAAATCTTTCTAGAAAGTAAAAGCTTACCCCTTTCATCAATGAACATAAATAAAAAAGATAAAGAGTCTTTGTAGAGAGTAAAGCTTACCACTTTCATAGATAGTCACAGGTAGATCCTTTTGTGCGTGATTGATAGCCGGATTCAGAACAACATAAACCGGAGATTCATTAATGTCCATCAGCTGTACAAAGAAAGACTCACACAATCAGTAAAAGCTAATCAATCACACAAATCAACAATGGACTCTGCACTACTCACAGCTTTGTGGATATGCATATCAGATTCATTAGCCTCGCTTCCCGTGGAGTACCATCCCAATATGTAGAAGCCAGGGAACACCTTCTGATCTAAACACCCACAAGAACAATCAGCAACCCAATCGATAAACAAAATAGCGAGTTTTAAAAACTTACAGAGCTCTTGCTTCTTCTCGAGGAAGGCTCTATCGAGCGAATCAGTAGTGGGATCGAACACGAGCTCGAAGCTATTGAAGATCTCAACCGTTCGGCCTCTTTGGGCGCCGATCACGCAGCCGTAAACCCTAAAGTTCTGCGGAAACGTCGCGGCGGGGGTATTCCCGGCGGCGCAGGAGGAGGATGGAGGGTTGAGCTGAGTCTTGACCCTAGTGAAGTGATCGGAGATGTTAAGCATCACTAAGGGGTGGAGCTTGAAGGTGAGGCCGCTTGAGGAAGAAGGCGCCATTGGTTTTTCGTCTCTCTCTCGAGATTTTTCTTTTTTTTCTTTCCCGGTGCTTTGTTATTGTGTCTGTCCTTCGTAAAATCAGAGGTCTTAAATAAGTGTCCGAGATTCGGGTCTTATATGGGCTTGGGTTGGGTTTTCAGGCCCATCGCATTTTTTATAAAAGATTTTGGGAACATTTTTTGTTTAATCCAAATTTATAATTCTCACCTAGTTTAGGTTAATTATATATTTTTAAAAAATTATTTGGAATTTTCATTAATGTGGTTAGATATTTTCTGATTTTACTCAGTTTTACAATTACTTAAACAACATTATCAAATATCATAAGCTTTAATTTAATTTAATTTAATTTAATTTAATTTAATAGTATATTGGATATTTTAGAAGGTTTGTTTTAGATACTAATGATTAGGCCTGGAACTTATTATCTGAGATCCACTCTGGATCCGCTCTGAAAATAGGATATCTAGAGTGTCTGGATCCGAATCCGGATAGTAAAATTTTGGATCCGTCCAAACCGAATCCAGATCCATATATCTTAATTTTTAGGTCCGGATATCCGGATCCGGATCCGTATTCTTAAAACACATTAATTTTTAAATTTTATTAATATTTATATTTGATATATTAGTATTTGTACATTAATTAATCTTATAATATTATATTTTAGTCTTCACAATATTATAGACATATATAAATATATTTATAAATCTTATATAAATATTTAATTGATGTATTATATTAAAAAAATTAGTATTTTTTAAAAAACATATTATTTTTAATTATTTTTACGGATCCGCCTCCAGATCCGGATATCCGCGGATAATATATAGAATATCGAGACAGATATCCGAAATCCGGATATCCGGAAACCACGAATCCGGATCCAGATATTAAATCCACGGATCCGGGTACCCTAAATTTTCCGGATATCCGGATCCGTTCTAGACCTACTAATGATGAAATGATACTGAACACAAACCATGTAGGTCACTATTTTTTTTTTTGAACTGTTTTAGGTCACTAATTTAAGTGCAAGTTAATTATATTTGGAATTTTTTATAGAAAAGGTTTTTCTTAATAAATTTGTATTCTTTTCTGTATATATCATATAGATTTTATATACGTATTGTTATAAGACTATAATTTCGGATAAGGGAGTTGCATCCCTCTGATCTTAGTAAACATGAGCCTGACTTTCACTGAAGAGCTAATACAATACGTGAAAGATGAGAAAAAGAGAACCTCGTGACCACCAATGGCACTTTTCTACGTGACATACATTAAAACAGACTATACTCAAAACTTAAATAAACTATCTCCCACCACCCCCCAAATTCATTCCTCTCACGCCACAAAAGCCATTACACCCAGTACCATGGCTTCTTCTCCTTCACCATCAGTTTCAAATCTTTAAGGCAATATTCCAAACAAAACAATGAAAGATCTGTCTTTCTTCTTTCTCAAGAAACACTTTCTCGCCTCGAGAATGCGTGGACGAGGTCCACGTAGCGGCTTTGCGAGCTCTTGTGGTGGTGATGGCTCGACTTCCACGCTAAACCAACATCAAAGTATTGATGTGAGACCATCTGTCACACCTGACAACACTCCTTTCGGTGGAGGTTCGCCGAGAACGTTAGAGGATATGATACTTCAGCTAGAGGTTGAAGAAGATCTTGTTCGAAGAGCTAGGTTACGTGAATCTTACTACGGTTCTTATGATAATTGCGACGATGATGTGTAAAGATAGGAAACGATATTCTGAATAGACTTTCTTCTTGAACAAGTTTGACAATACATCGTATATATACAACTCCAAAGACAAGATATTCCTTAACGGAATTGGAATTATCTCAATATAATGGAAGTTATCCTAATCTCAAGAATGGGAATATTCTATTCCCTAATACTCCCCCTCAAGTTGGAGAGTGAAGATCTTGAACTCCCAACTTGGACAGCAAAAAATCAAACTGAGGTCGACCGAGGGCCTTTGTAAGAATGTCCGCCAGTTGATCCTTTGTACGAACATGACGCATTGAGATTAGACCAGCACGAGCAGCATCACGAACACAGTGACAATCCCTCTCAATATGTTTTGTTCTTTCATGAAAAACCGGATTTGAAGCAATGTGGATAGCCGCTTGGCTATCACAATAAAAAGAGACAGGTGTAGAAGCTATAACTCCAAGATCTTTGACAAGAGGTACGATCCACTTCATTTCTTTAACCGCACATGCCATCGCCCTATATTCCGCTTCAGCTGAGGAGTGAGACACAGTATCTTGTTTCTTTGTTTTCCAAGCAATGGGAGACCCTCCCATCATCACTACAAACGAGCTGAGAGAGCGACGAGTGAGAGGACATGATTGCCAATCTGCGTCACAGTATATAGACAACTCTAGATTGGTATCTGCACGCAAAAGAATCCCCTGACCAGGTGACCCCTTTAGATAACGAACGACTCGCAAGGCAGCATCCCAGTGAGCTTGGCGAGGTGTCTGCATGAACTGAGACAAGAGATGAATGGAGTATGACAACTCTGGACGAGAGATAGCGAGGTAGACTAGTCGGCCTATCAGACGTCGATACTGACCGGGATCCAAGAACAGAGGACCATCATCAGATGCGAGTTTATGGTTTTGTTCCATAGGTGTGCCTGCAGGTTTTGATCCAAGTAAACCGGTTTCACCAACGATGTCAAGAACATACTTCCGTTGAGATAAAAAAATACCCTCATCTGATCTAGCAACTTCAATGCCTAAGAAGTATTTTAATCGTCCCAAATCTTTCATATGAAAACAAGTACCCAAGTATGTTTTAAACTTCTCAAGCCGCTCCAAACAATTGCTCGCAATGACTAAATCATCAACGTAGATCAGAACCCTTATCTCAACTTCACCTTTGATGTAGATAAACAAAGAGGCATCCTCATAGGACTGCTCAAAACCAAACTTTGTAAGAGCCTGAGAAAGTTTCGCAAACCAGCAACGCGGTGCTTGGCGTAACCCATATAACGACTTGCGTAACCTACACACTTTTGTAGGATCAGAATGTGAAAAACCTGGAGGAAACCTCATATAAACTTCTTCTTCGAGATCACCATGAAGAAAGGCGTTATGAACGTCCATCTGATGAACCTCCCACTTTTTAGCAGCCGCAATGCGAAGGAGCGCACGAACCGTGGTCATCTTAACCACTGGCGCAAAAGTTTCATTGAAATCTTCCCCCTCTATTTGGTGATTTCCTCGAACGACAAGACGTGCTTTGTGACGCCGAATGGTCCCATCAGAGTTATATTTGATCGTAAAGACCCAATGACAACCAAGAGCTACCTTGCCTGGTGGAAGCGAAGTCACATCCCATGTGCCCTGGTCTTCAAGTGCAACTACCTCATCTTTAACAGCAACTCGCCATACTTTCTCTTTTACAGCCTCAGAATAGCTTTTCGGTATTATACCTGCAGTTATTGCTGCGAGAAACACTTGATGCGCAGGTGAGAAGGAAACATCAGAAAGGTATTCAACCAGGGGATACGGTGTCTTACCAGGAACCGAATCTGAGGACAGTGATTGAGCAGAAAGAGGAGCGAGAGGGGTATTCTTTATGGTGACTGTGTTGTAAGCAATATAATCTTGAAACTTAGCTGGAGGCACACGAACCCGCTGACCACGTCCTAGCTGATCTTCTGGAGTGGAAGACTCTGGACTTGTATTAAGAGTATCAGATACTATAGGTGAAGAAACCTGAAGTTCCTCAACGTGTTCTGTTGCGGTGGGGAGATGAGCTGGATCAGACATCTCTGTTTCTTGTTCGATCGCAGGGGGTATATCACTGCTCCCCCTTTCGTCTAAATTCGTTTCTGCTTGTAGCAACCAATCCTCATCAGAAACGATCGTCGAAGATGGATCAGGCGCAGGTGGGGAAACTTGAACAGAGGCCATTGGGAACTCATTCTCGTAGAAAACAACATCCCGACTGATAAGAAATTCCTTCTTATCCAAGTCATAAACCTTCCAACCTTTCTGACCAAACGGATAACCAAGGAAGATACATCGCCTGCTTCTTGGCCCAAACTTATCTTTGTCACGAGACCGGCGATGTGTATAACACAAGCTTCCAAAGACACGAAGGTGATCATACTGCGGTTTGATCCCATACAATATTTCATAAGGAGAACGTCCTTTGAGAACTTCAGTAGGCGTTCTGTTAATCAAGTGGGATGCTGTCATGACGGCTTCACCCCAAAACTTAACTGGTAGCTTGCTTTGAAACAGCAATGCCCGAGACACATTCAAAATGTGTCGGTGTTTCCTCTCAACACGCCCATTCTGCTGAGGCGTTGCAACACACGACGTCTGATGTAACACACCTTGTTCTCGAAAATATCGTGTAAGACAAGTAAATTCTGTCCCATTATCTGAACGAACAATCTTCACTGGTTTTCCAAACTGTCTAGACGTCATTGCACAGAAGTTTTGGAGTACGGTTTTAACCTCTGATTTTTCAAGAAGGAGATATGTCCATACAGCCCTTGAGTGATCATCAACAATAGTTAAAAAATAAACTGCTCCACTGGAGGAACGAGTACGATATGGTCCCCATACGTCACAATGAATCATATCAAAACACTCTTTAGATTTATTTGAACTGTTAAAGAAAACTTCTCGGGTTTGCTTTGCCCTAAAACAAGTGTCACATGGACTAGGGGAAGCTGTTTTATTGGTAGAAAACATAGGTAAAGACGATAACACTGAAAACGACGGATGCCCTAGCCGTTGGTGCCACATGAACTGATCAGCAGAACTAACCACTGGACTAGTCACACGATGAACCCTTGCAGCCATGACATCCTGAAAGTAGTATACCCCATCTCGCTCTTTACCGGCTCCAATCAGCGTCCTCGTAAAACGGTCCTGCAAGACACACACTGTATCAGTAAGAAGAGCAAAGCAATTTGTCTGTCTCAAAAATTTCGAAACAGAAATCAAAGAACAATTTAGGTTCGGCACAAATAGTGCTTTCTCCAATGTGACTTGATCTGTTAATGGCAAACTGCCAACGTGAGTTGCAAACGTTCTGTTCCCGTCCGCAAACCCAACAGGACACGGTGGTATGACAGACACATTAATCAGTAGAGAGAAATCGCCCGTCATATGATGGGACGCACCCGTGTCCAATATAAGGTCACCATGTCTCTTCTTACCAGAAAGCTTATCAGAAGAAGATGGACGTGTTCGTTCGTGGATCATCTGGGTAAGAGCTGTCCATTGTTCTTCTGTGAAACCTGGGAAGGATGAGGAATTGGAGGTAGTGGCATGAGCATTGTTGACACGAGCTCCTGTGTTACGCGAAGAATTTGATGAGCCACGCCCACGACCACCGCGAGAACCACCTCTATTTCCTCCATTACCACCTCTGTTGGCCGACGAACGTTCTTCCCACCAGTCAGGAAAGCCGACCAATTGCCAACAGTTTGTTTTATCATGACCAGTTCTCCCGCAGTGAGCACACTGTGATCGTTTTCCTGAACCGGTGGAGTTAGCACTAGGGGTAGTTTGCTCTGCTTCGGTTTTAGCCAAGAACCCAATAGCATTCTGCTGAGACTCCCGTTCTTTAGCTGAATTAAGACGTTGTTCTTCTCGGACAACTTTAGCATATATCTCTCCAATATCCAAATCTGAATCTGACGAGATGATCGACTGACAAATTCCTCCAAAACGAGCCTCATCTAAGCCCATTACGAACTGATGCATCTTCTCAGCTTCTCTAGCTTTCTCAATCTCCGAAGCTGCTGCACAAGTACAACTTGGAAGCGGTGAATACATGTCCAACTCCTCCCATAGCTTGGACAAACGCCCAAAGAACTCAATCACAGGCTGACCGTCTTGTCGACACGAAGCCAGCTGCTCCTTCAGATGATGCACTCGCACCTTATTTCCCACAGAGAATCGTTTGCGCAAATTTTCCCACAGTTTATGAGAATCTTGAACAAACGTAACCGTAGACCGCACACGCGGTTCTATAGACGTTCGAATCCAACCCACAATCATCGAGTTAACCGAAAGCCAAAGCTCCAAGTTAGAATCGGTTGCGGATGGTTTCGTAATAGATCCATCGATGAACCCAAGCTTCCGTTTGGCACGAAGAGCATTGGTCATTTCACTAGACCACTCATTATAATTCTCTCCTGTCAACGTCACAGACGTGATCATAGCACCCGGATTATCGGACGCATGGAGAGAGTAAGGCGTCGCAATCTTGTTGCCAACGTCACCGACGTTATCCGATGTTCCACTCTTGATAGCCGATGATTCATCACCTTCAACCATCTTTGCTGAATCTCACAGAGAACCAGTAACAACAACACAAGCCTCCGAACTTCGAAGAACTTTAAACAGAAAAAAAAAAAAATTCTAGGTCACAGAAAATTTCTGCTCTGATACCATGTAAAGATAGGAAACGATATTCTGAATAGACTTTCTTCTTGAACAAGTTTGACAATACATCGTATATATACAACTCCAAAGACAAGATATTCCTTAACGGAATTGGAATTATCTCAATATAATGGAAGTTATCCTAATCTCAAGAATGGGAATATTCTATTCCCTAATATGATGATAACTTATATCAGCCCGTTCGGATGTCATGCGTTAACAGTTCCGATATCATGAGGTACGTCATGGTTATATAGTAATCACTCATCATAGTCAAGAACTCTTAACGAATCGTTTCATTTCTCTAGCACATGGTACATAGGACGTATATAATATATAGCTGTGTTTTATTTGCTTGCCGTTAAGGTCGGCGAGGAACGCTTTGAACCAGTACCCACGTTTCTCTCTGGACGGTAAGGATGCGATGTACCGATCGTCATTTCAGCGCCAGCTTGGCCCCGGTGCTGATGTGGTGAGACATGGTGGACGTAGATCAAGCTGCGGGGATGAACGGAGATCGAGCCAGACAAAACGCCTGCCACGGACTGTGGCTGGGGAGAGTGTAGTGTGGTGTGAGACAGGGGTGGTTGCGAAGCTGATGGGTCTGGAGATGGTACCGGTTCCAGTCAAGGGAAAAAGGGGGAAAGATAAGTTAGGGACTCTGCTCAAGAGAGAGCGTCTAAGGAGGAGAGATCAGACGCTCGACATTAACGGACTGAATGGTCAGGCCACCGAAGCTTCTTGCTCGTCTGGAGGATTTAAGGCGACGAGACCGCTCAGAACTGTTGCGTCACCTGGTCGTGTGGGTGGATGGCCCACACTCCGTTTCCCATAGTTACGTTTCAATGTTGGTTATGGGACTGGCTTATCTTTTTAAAAACTTCTTGTCAAGGGTCAACTATTACTTGAATCATTCAGTAACTTTTATATGTTTCTCATAAATTATTACTCGCCCAACTCGAGCAAATAAGCCAATGGTCTCAAATATCAGGAAAAGAAACATAATCTGTATCAAGCTAAGGATTTGGATTCAGACAGAGTTAGATGTTTATTAACGAAAAATCTACTCGAAATAACTTACAAAAAAAACTCAAGACTTGGTGGTTTTGTATTGTATATCAGACGGGAACTCCTAGTTCAGACATCCCCATGATCCTTTTGTTCAACGCAATCCTCTTCTGTCTCAAGAGCGAAGTCATAGAAGCCACCTAATGATTTAAGATAAAATAATATGATTGACCGTTCATTGCAATGAAACTTAAACATGAGGGAGATTAAAACAATAAACTCACTTCGGCTCTAAGCTTGATAGCTTCCCTCCCAGGAATTTGCCGCAGTCCATCCATTAAACCTGCATAGAGTACAAGTTTCTGTGTAAATTGAGATCTGATGTAGTGATATTATACATACATCATGGATCTAAACTCATTAACATATTCTACTGTGACACATGGAGTAAAAGATATGTATATTGTTGTTACCTGCAGCTTCGCATTCAACCTTGTGGACGGACTTCGCAAGACGATGTATATTGTTTCCAGAGTCCCTACAGAAAATGACAGTAGTAGCCTTAATAACGTAAATAACAAGTCAATTAAGTAAACAAAAAAAGTGGGTCGGAAGATGTTAAGGCATACATGAGTTCAGAAAGACCGCGTTTCATATCCTTCTCTGCCAAAGCCGACCTCTCAAGTAATTTCATGCTCTCCTTTTTCATCAAGTCCACAGACATGTTCAGCTCCTGGACATGCTTCTCAGCTCTCAAGAACTGCGCCTGAGAAGATGATTTTAATTGGATGAAAAAACAAGAAAGGGACACAAACAAGGGCAACCAACAAACTAAACTGAAGTCACTGGCATGCTAGATACCTCTTCGCTCTGAAATCTGCCTAGTGTACGACGAAACAAGAATCTTCTAGGGCCTGCAATTAGTAGAACCATAGAATTATACGAGATAAATCTAAGAGACAGAGATGAGATACTTTTAAGCTGCTCCTACGCAAAGAAACATTGTAAATGTTAAAGGTGATAAGAGAAGAAGTTATACCTCGCATAAGAACAAGACCAGCAGCGAGACCAATCCCAGCAGAAGCAGCCGGATGCTCCTTCGCGTTTACCAATTCTTCTACAAAGAAACCAAAAAAAAAAGAGCAGGAAGGGGATAGTGAGTCAGATAATGATTGATTCCCCATTACAAATCATGGAAGAATTGATTATCAGGACTGTGAGGAAGAGACAATCATTACAACTACAAATAAAGGTTGTGGGAAACTCTCTGTTATATCTCAAAAATATTCCTAAGCAGTAAAGTAGTCTACAAGTAAAATTAGTAATGAAGCTTGGGCGTAAACTTACCTGTAACTTTGCTGAAGAAAGCATTCTCATAGGTCTTATAATGAGTCAGAGCATGTGGAATTAAATCCTGAAATTTCCAGAAAACAAAAGTAACGTTTACTCATCATATCTTTAAGTAACGTGAAAAGACATTATCAACAACCTCTCAGCAATACATTGAAGATTGCTGAAGAAAGAAATTCTATGGTTCCACAATAACTAACACTATCTAATCTGAGAATCTATTGGTGAAACGAAGAGAGAATGATAAACCTGTATAGATCGGAACTGAGAGGTGGAGTTCTCGCGGAGAGAGCGAATGGCGGAGTCTGTAGATTCCTTCACCGTACGCTGGAAACCATCCACCCATTTCTCTGCTCCTCCTATGGCTTCCTCCACCGAATCAACCGCCCCGATCGTCGCATCAGCAGAGATTGAAGTCGCTGGAGAGTAATCATCGGTAACGCCGGTTGCTTCCGTTTCGCTCATCGTCGGAGATTTTAGCTTTCTGGCACCGTGACGAGTTTTCTCCTCCTCTTTTCGAGTTCAACGCCGGTTCGGTTTGATTCGGTTCAATTTAAATTCCAAATTCGACGTGGTTACCTTCGGGTTAGCTCGGTTTGGCCCATTTGATTGTGTTTAATGGGCTTTATAGATTGGGTCTGTAACTAAATGTATTTTATTCTTTTTCTTCTTCGACGTCTTCCTTTCGTCTCCCACCATTTCTGAGACGACCCCCAGAAGATAAAAGGAGCTTCTTGTTGGAGATCTAAAGAAGGAGGAAGATCACTTGTTTCCCTCTCGATCTTCAGAAAGTTGGAATCTTCTACAAGGTATGGTTTTGTATTTCTTCTTTGTCTTCTGGATCACTTTTTGTGTTTGCGTAGGAAGCTTGATTCTCTTACTAATCTCCTAAGACTTTCCTGTCTGAAATCTGGGATTTTATGTTCCTGATGGCGATGAATCTCCTCAAATGCAATTCCTTTTAATTTAGATCTGCTGGAAACTTTATAGGTTTTCATCATGTTTCTTATGTTCGTCTTGTGGTTGTTTCAGAGACGAGAGGCAAAGTTGAGTGGGAGGAATAAGAGGCGATGGCGGCTAGGTATTGGTGTCATATGTGTTCACAAGTGGTGAATCCAATCATTGACGCCGATATCAAATGTCCCTATTGCCAAAGTGGGTTTTTAGAGGAAATGAGCGGTGAGAATAATGGCGGAAGCAGCAGCAGCCTAAGGGAGGTTCAAGACCAAGAGACCGATTTTGGTACAGACCGTGCATTGACTCTGTGGGGTCCAGTCTTGGTTGGAATGATGAGCAATCCTAGGAGACGTAGAAGGTTTAGGAGGACAGAGTTTGGTGTTGATAATGGTGAGGTCAATGTTGCTGGCGACAATCCTCATCATCATCACCGTCGTCATCGCGACAGGGAACATGATGGAGAGATTGATTTAGACAGGGAGGTTGATTCTATCATGAGGAGGAGACGGAGAAGCTCAGCTGCGATACTGCAGTTGCTTCAAGGCATTCGTGAAGGGCTTAACTCAGATCATGAGAGCAGTATTGGAGATTACTTAGCTCGACCGGAGTTAGACCACTTGCTTCGAAGTCTAGCTGATAACGATCTAATAAGGCGACAAGGGACTCTTCCAGCACGAAAAGAGGCAGTGGATAATCTCCCAATGGTTAAGATATGTGAGCCGTTGCAATGCTCAGTTTGTTTGGATGAGTTTGACAAAGGATGTGAAGCTAAAGAGATGCCGTGTAAGCACAAGTTTCACATCAGGTGTATAGTACCGTGGCTTGAGCTTCACAGTTCGTGTCCCGTGTGCCGATATGAACTACCTCCTGATGAGGAGTTAAAGACTGATCTGGTGAGACCGAGAACAAGAAGTGTAGGGGTCAACTTAAGTAATGAGAACGTGGAAGAGAATGCAAGGAACATTAGCGGGAGCGAGAGAAGGTTCTCATTACGGTGGCCGTTCAGTGGATTGTTCTCTTCCTCCTCTTCGTCATCAGGATCAACATCAGGGTCGTCTCAGCTCAATGAGAACGCAAGTTAAGGATTAAAAAAAGAAAACAATCTCTACCCTTTCTCTATATTCGTCACGTTGAATCACTTTTAAGGAGTGGAATGGAATAGTTTCTTTGTTGCTAGGAACACATATATTGAATTCTTTGAACCTATTTGCATAATTGTATTGTGTGAAGTTTCCACTTTCCAGCCACACCAAAAAAAAAGAAAAATCAATAGGAATTTCAAGTTTCTCATCTCAACAACAATAGTCACCAAATCAACATGATGAATAATATTCAAACGCAAACGCTTATTAGATTCGACGGTAACCAAAATCTGAACAACACTTGCTATTTATATTTCTTGAAAAAACATTTATGCATGCTATCACTACAAGATTCATAGATGCAATCATGCAACACTAAAAAAAAAGGTATGGAAGATGAAAGAAACCTGTCTTGGGTCACTGGGGGAGTCCTGTCCGAATGAAGTCACAAAAACTTCTTACACCAAGAAATATCTTACCACTTCATTTAATTATTTAATATATAACATAACTCACCATATATAAACAAAATGGCCTATTAGCTCAGTTGGTTAGAGCGTCGTGCTAATAACGCGAAGGTCACAGGTTCGATCCCTGTATAGGCCAAATTTTTGAAACTTCCTAACTAAACACTCGGTCAGAGTATCAAAACGTCGTCGCATTGCTCCATGCTTTTACCCGATATTTTATTTATTTATTTTTATTTTACGGATATCGTTATCTGCTTCTCACTAAAACACGAAGAAGCAGGAGGAGAGCTCGAACGCCAAAAAATGGAGGGAACCATCTCTCCGCTTTGCCTACGTTCTTCATCGAGCCTATCTTACTTCTCCAGCAACCTTTCACTAGACTCTCACCGTACTCTGGGTTTTACTACATCCGTCGATTCGCTCCGGCCAGCGAACTTGTTTAGACGGTCGTCGACACTGCGGCTGTTTCTTTCTCCGCCGAAAGGTTCTCTCCGTACGCCGACAATCTCCGCGGAGGAAGTGAGAGATGTACCGATGCCGAAGGTTGATAAGAGCGGTCGATTAAGCAGTCCCCGCGCCGCCCGCGAGCTCGCTCTGTATGTCTCTCCTCTCTCTCTCTCGATTTGGTTCTGAAATTAGAGTTCCATGAGATTGGTTTAGGGTTTTAGCTATAACCGTAAACCCAAAAGAACCTAGCTTTTAATGAATTTAGTATATGATTATTTGATACTAGTATGAGTGATGAACTAGTATATGGTTGTGTGTGATCTTGACAGTGTAATACTTTATGCCGCATGCTTAGAAGGCTCTGACCCTATTCGTCTCTTTGAAAAGAGGATCAATGCAAGAAGAGGTACACATTGTCTCTGATCAGTTGCATAAAATTCTTCTAGATTTTTTCAATGTGTGTGACATGACTTCATGATTTGGTTTGTGCAGAGCCTGGATACGAGTTTGACAAGTCTTCTTTGTTGAAATACAACCATATGAGCTTTGGAGGACCTCCTGTTAAAACAGAAACTAGTGAAGGGGAAGATGAGCTTGTGCGCCATGATGAAAATGAGTCCAAGATTGGTACGTTTTTTTTTATTCTACTGCAAAACTACTTATATTGCTAAAGAGATTCTCTCAGGGCGATTTTCCTCTTTTAACTATTACTTGTTGGTTGATTCTCATGTTTCTGCAGAAGCAGAAGTGCTTTCAGCTCCTCCAAAGCTGGTGTACAGCAAGCTTGTTTTACGGTAATCTATTAAACTTTTCAGTGAATACTAATTGCTGCTTACTCTTCTTGATATCTTATTCCCACTATGTGTTTTCCTAAAAGGTTTGCAAAGAAACTTTTGGCTGCAGTGGCTGATAAATGGGATACTCATGTCGTCATCATCGATAAAATCTCCCCTCCAGATTGGAAGGTACAAACTGAACACACTTGAATGTCAAGTTCTGTATAGTTGAAAACTAAGGGACCACCAAACTCAAAGCTTCGTTTCTGATAGTCCATTGCCCATTTCTTGTTGTTTGCACCCTGAGCTCAACATTTTACTTCTGAGTATGGTTAAGCATCTAGAAGCGGCTTCTTGTTTTGATTGTGTGACTGTATTTCATATCTTTTCATCTCGCACTACTGATAAATACCTTATGGATGTTGCTGCACCTATTCTCAGAGTGCACCAGCTGGGAGGATTCTAGAGTTTTCGATTCTCCACTTAGCAATGTCTGAAATTGCAGTCATTGAAACTCGACACCCGATTGTCATTAACGAGGTATATCTTTGCAATGTGATAACCTTGATCTTTTTGTGAACTAACACTGTTAAAATAATGATGTGGCAAAAGGCTGTTGATCTTGCAAAACGGTTCTGCGATGGGTCAGCGCCACGCATAATCAACGGATGCCTTAGGACATTTGTCAAGGATAGAGCACCAACACCAACACCTCAAGCTTTAGAATCAAAGCAAGAAGTGCCGGTTTAAGTTTAAGAACAAACCCGCATCTACGTTTGGAGGCGGACATCAGATTTTGGTTCGTGGGGAATAGCTCGTAAGTAAAGTGTTGATCCGATGATCTTAGAGTCTAGACCAGGAGAGATTCTGGTCCGAAGCTTTTGGTAACTGGGACTGAATTTATCTAATCCATTGCAGCTCAAGATGATTATTGCTAAGAACACAACATGCCCTATATTTGTATGATCATTCTCCCTTATGTAGTTGCTTTAGTGTTTCTGTCTTTGTATGATCATCTTTCAACTTAGTATGAACACAACATGATTATTCTCCCTTATGTAGTTGCTTTAATGTTTCTGTCTTTGTATGATCATCTTTCAACTTGTATCCCATATTTTGAGAAAAGAAAAAGTTGTATAATGAGTTTTTTTTTGTTACAAGTTCAAAATAGTTCATGAAGTAAACCAGTCAACAAAACAATTCGTCTCCCAACACAATCCGGTTCAACCAAAAACCAAACACAGCCATCATAAGAAGAGAGATCAAAAACATTAAATTAATATTCGATAAATTAATACCGTAAATGATTGATTGTTCAGTCGAAAAGAAGCTGACACGAAGCAGAAGCTGTAGCTACAGAGGCCAACTCCTTGAGCATCTGATACTTCTCTCCCAAATCAGTCGATAATGGAGAGAATGTCGCAATCTTTAAACAAGTAGCGTTCTTTAGTACATATGTTGACATCTCTCTATCTTCTTGTCTTCTTCCTATGTATCTGGACCACTCAAAAGCCTCAAGACTGTGCAGTAAACACTCTGGAACAGAACTCGGCGGCTTCCAACCAGTTGGTTTATCCATGCGAGAGAGATATATGTCAAGCTTCTAAGACCATGGACATAGTTAACAGTCAACAACAGATTCATCAGTCTCTTCTTCTTTTTTTTGTCTAAGAGTCATCAGTCAAACACCACAAATATTGGAAACCTTAACCGGATAAAAACTGTTTTATAGAGACCACTTACATCATCAATGAGTTTGAGGATAGTTTGGGAGAATCTTGGAGCATACAAGTAACTAGATCCGAATAATGTACACTAGATGTATACAAGACTAGATGGACAAGCTGGTTGAAGATTCTACCAGAAGGATTCACAACCTGTTTCATATGCCAGCTAATTTATAATATATATAATTTTTGCAGTCGGACGATTTAATGTTTTCTATATAGTTTGTTATCACCTTTGGGGTTGTCCACCATAGCGTAAGATGACGGACGGAAGTAAGAGCTCTCAGAAACTTCTTGTGGGTACTAACTCCTAGAGTAAGATCAACATCTGCCCTTACCAGCTCAGGCATGTTTTCAATTTGACAGAAGTTGTTACTTGCCGTACCGCAACTTTTAAGGTACTTCAAAGAAGGAACATCTATCACACACGGCCTATGTAATCCAAAACTTTGCTGGGAGAGGGAGATATTTAGCCTTTGTAAGGAAGGTAGCACGATATTGAAGCCTATAATATCTTGTTCCACAACCAAAGGATCGAGCACCAACACCAACACCTCAAGCTTTAAAACTAAAGCAAGAAATGTCGGTCTTAATATGTGTGTCCAAGTCTGAAACGACAATTTGGCCTTAATGTTTCCTTCATTTTCAACTTGTGTCCCATATTTTGAGAAAAGAAAAAGTTGTATAATCAGTTCATTTTACAAACCTGATACATCAGTCCAACCAAAAAAACAAACACAGCCATGATTAAGAAGAGAGAATAAGAACACTAAATGTGCTATGATTGTTCAGTCGAAAAGAATCTGAGCCGAAGGAGAAGCTGTAGCTACAGATTCCAACTCCTTGAGCATTTGACACTTCTCCCCCATATCAGTCGATATGGTAGAGAATGTCGCCGTCTTTAAACGAAGAGCATTCTTTAGTACATATGTTGCCATCTCTCTATCTACCTGTCTTCCTTTGTCCTGGAACCACTCGAAAGCCTCCACACTGTGCAGTAAACACTCTGGAACAGAACTCGGCGGCTTCCAACCAGATGGGTTATCCATGTCAGAGAAATATATAGCAACCTTTTAAGAACATGGACATAGTCATCAGACACCACACAACATTGGAGAACTTAAACCGGATAAAAAGTGTATTTAAAGAGACCACATACATCAATGAGTTTGAGAAATCGTAGGTTGGGAGAATACTGGAGCATACAAATAAGTAGATCCCACCAACCTACAGCAAATGTACGCAAGTCTAGATGGACAAGCTGGTTGAAGATTATACCACATGGATTCACTACCTGTTTCATATGCAACAACTACATAAGTAATATATAATATACTGGGAGGACAATTTAATGTTAATATATAGTTTGATATTACCTCTGATTTTAGCGTAAGTGGTTGTGTTAGCGTAAGACGACGGACAGAAGTGAGAGCTTTCAGAAACTCGTGGGTACTAGATGCACCAAAGCAAACACGTGCATTTACCAGTTCAGGCATGTTTTCAATTTGACGGAAGTTGCACCTTGCCGAATCTCTAATTTCAAGGGACTTCAAAGAAGGGACGTCTAGCACATATGTCCCACGTGTTTCAATATTTCCATGGGACATATGTAGCCTTTGTAAGGAAGGCACCACGACAATGACATCCATTGGTGGGCCATCATAACGATCTTCCACAGACAATACTTCAAGATTGGGACAACCGGATAAAAATATTTGTAGAGACGTGTTGTCTGTGTAGGTGACAGTCTTAAGGCTCAGAGTTTTGAGAGACGGGAGAAGAACGTGAACAGGACCATCAAGAAAAACGCAGTTTGTGAGTGACAGTCTTTGAAGGTTTTCAGAGGTATACAGGCTACTCGGTAAAGTAACAGACACTTTCTTGGGATAAGGAATAACAATATGAATATGCAGCTCACCGACACGGCGACTAAGTGCAAGATTAATCCATAGTCCAATATCTACAGAGGGACAGTCAGGGCCGAGACTCAGATGCAGGTGTTCTAGAATTGGTGCCTTGTTTGATAGGAAAGACCTGTAAACAAATTGCGTGAAGCTCTTGTAGTCACCATTGTGATTGCTATGGTCGTATGAAAGCCCTGGAACTAAAGTCCAAAGAGAACGCCATCTTTTGGACAAAAGACTTGTGGCCATAGCTTCTTTTGTCGTGTTGAGTGACAATATTCGCAAGAGCAAATCATCCGGAAGATGACTGAGGTTGTCCATGTAGAAACTAGCAGTAACCTAAGGACAATTGTCTACGGTCCTGCAGATTGGAAAAACCTAGAGGGGTTCATAAACCGTAGCTGAGAAAAGAAAAATAAAACAACAACAACAACAGTTATGGTGATCACGGCAAAACTCACAGTTGTTTGTTTGGAGATTACCCTAGTAGTATTCCTTACTAAACTTCTAAGATGATAAGATGAGACCAGAACAGCTAGGAGAGGGGGATGATTCACGGTCTGTGAATAGTCAGAAGAGTTTTGATCTGAATCCAAAATTAGGTGAAGTTTTCTCAGCAGAGGATAGGATGGCAGAGGATCTAATAAAATCCTAGATTACCAAGTATGACTCAGACTATCTGAAGTGTGTTAATAAGATATTTAAAAATTGAATCATTACAAATAACATGTTAAAAATAAAATTTGATGATTTAGAATATTTAGTGTTGAATAGATTCAGTATATCTATATATTATTAAAATTGAAGTACAAATTGGATTGTTTGGCAATATGAATAGTAATTAAAAAAATAGTTCTGTTTGGAAACATGGATAGCAGTAAGTTAGAAAAAACAATAATGGGCTTATGCTACTAAAAAAATCAAAAGTCCATTACATTGTATTAAAAAGTAATGGGTCTATGTTACTTAATATATATATTCAAATCAAAATAATAATTTAAAATTGATTTATATCAAAAATTCATTCAAAAATATACATATATTCAAAATTTGATTTTTACTAACATATTTTCCAATAACTATTATAAAAATGTTTTCAATATATATAATAAAAATACAATACAAAGCCCAATTTCAAAAACCAAGTTAAATTATGGCTTTTATATTTCACATTAAATTTAAAATATAATATATGAAATTATTTATATGATTGTACGTATAAAATATTATTAATTATAAAAAAAAACTTATTTGATGGTACGTATAAAATATGATTAATTATATGATAACACATATTTTGTAACCTATGATGATACATATAGGATATATATATATATAATAGTGATTAGGGGTGGGAGTTCGGGTTCGTTTTCGAGTCTTTTTGGATTTCGTGTTCAGATCTTTGAGGATTTGGTTCGGATTTGGATAACCAATTTAAATAGGTTTGGTTTAAATATTTGGATAGAGAATTAATAATTATTTAAGTATTTTTGGAGTTTTGAGTATTTTTTAACTATTTAAGATATTTACGTTTAATTATTTGTATTTATTTTCAAGCATTTATGCGAACTTAAAGTATCATATATATTCTGGATGTTTTAATTTATATATATATTAAATCTAAAATTAATTAATATATGTATATAAGTATATAAATCTATTTTGGATACCCAAAATACTTCGGTTCGGATTGGATTAGGTTTCAGTTCTTCAAATACCAAAATTTTG
This sequence comes from Brassica napus, assembly GCF_020379485.1. Lineage (NCBI taxonomy): Eukaryota > Viridiplantae > Streptophyta > Magnoliopsida > Brassicales > Brassicaceae > Brassica > Brassica napus. The sequence continues at coordinate 27,056,493 of NC_063436.1, read as the reverse complement.
AATAATTTGGATATTTAATCAATTCCGGTTCGGATTTAGTACTACTTATTCGGATTGGATTCGGTTTGATTCTTTGAATTCGAGTGTTTTGCCCAACCCTAAATAGTGACTTAAAAAGCAAATAGCATCATATTTGTTTTAAAAAAATACACCCGCACGGGCGTGCGGGTCAAAATCTAGTTGATTATTGAATAAGTAGAATGTGTGGACCATCGACGATATATTGACATATGTCAGTTTCTAAAAAAAATTGATATTCATATCTTTTAGTTATCTAAAACCAATAATTTCATTATAAATTAAATAATTCATTTTTATTTTTATATAAACTTATCATTTTAATTTTTTTTATAAATAGAGACTAGATTTATTTAATTTATATATAGAAAAAAAATATTTAATAAAATATAATATTGAATTTTATTAAGAGAAAAAGACTAGAATAGCACTAAACCAAGTTTTTGTTCCCAAAGTAGCACTCAAGGCTCAAAGTCACAAAAATAGGTTTCATTAAAGAAGTAAATATACATTTATACCCCTTGGGTTAATTAATCCAAACCTTAGGGTTTAGAATTAAGTGGTGAGGTTTTGGAATTAGGGTTTAAAATTTTATAAAAAATAAATACTAAAATAAAAAATAAAAAATTAAAAATTTTAAAAACAGTTTTAAAAAGTATTTTTAAATTATAAAAAAAAAAATTAAAAAAAAATAAAAAAAAATTTGAAAAAAAATTTGAAAAAAAAATTTATAAAAATTTCGAATCTGAAAAATATAATCTGAAACTATAAAAAAATTTCTTTTTTTTTTATTTTATTTTATTTTATTTTATTTATTTTTATTTATTTTTGTTTGTTTATTTAATTTTAAACCAATGGTATTAGAGATATTTTACCCTTTAATGAATGTCATTTTTGTGACTTTCACCTTCTAGTGCTATTTTTGAGACATAAACTTCAAAATGTGCTATTATTGACAATTGCCCATTTATTAAACCAAATCATTGTATTTTATAAAAGCTGAATATATGCCGAATGATAAGAAAAAAAAAGATTTAAAATGTTAAAAGAAAAATAGTTAATTGGCGTCCATATACCCACAAACATCATATATTTGCACTCTACCCCTCATAGATTACCATAGTATATAAAGCAGCGACTAAATTAAAACGGACCAGGCTTTCTCATAATAGAATGTTATATACATCGGTAAAGTACATAGCGATGAGAACACACCGTCTCTTTTAACGTGAGCCCGACGTTACATATTTTTTCTCAACTACTTTGCAACAAAACCACTGTTGCTTAAGCACACAACCAACGGACTTCTAACTCGATGGAACCCATTTGTCCAAATGATCTCTCCAAACACATACCGACCAGAGGATGTCTTGGTTGGCGTGAATGTAACATAATACGAGTGTTCTTGTTGGCACTTGGAGAACACCAGAATCCGCGGCCAGACTTCAACTTCCACTCCCACTGGTCTAACAATGTCTACGAAGAAAACAGTGTTTTTGTTTGGACCAACGTTGCTTACAGTACGTTTTATGGTCCTAGTGAATCTCAGGCTCGGTATGGTAATAGATGGATAGTTGAAATCAGCATTGGTTGGGTACGAGTGAGAGGGAAGGCATGTTGTGGAAGATTCTGAGTGGAGAAGAAGCATGGACTTGATTTGTTGATCAGTGTAGCCAATGTTGCACAAGAAGAGAACGTAGTCTTCGGTTTTGGTATTGTAAACCAGACCAGGATCCATTGCTTTCAAAGGGTTTATATGTCCAGCACCGATATCAAACGGGTCAGTGGGTTTCATTGAACCACCAGAGAGGATCAAGTCATTGCTCGTGTCTCTTGTACCCGCTGGAAACGGTAAGAAGATGGATTAATATCATATATGAGTTTGTCAGTACAAAACTATGCGAGCGAGCTAACCTGTGGTCATGATGGCGCTTCTGATTGCAGCTGGTGACCAGTCAGGGTGAGCAGATTGGAGAAGTGCCATAACTCCAGCCACATGAGGACATGACATTGACGTTCCAGACTGGAAGTTCCACTCAACAGATCGGTGGTCTCCTGGTAACAGTGTAGGTGGAGTTTTGGGAGGCCATGCTCCCAATATCCCAATGCCAGGCGCTGTAATATCTGGCTGCACAGACCAAAGACCAATATTCACAAAGCTGAGACATCTGGCACTATCTCAAATACATCAACACAACAGTAGACTCAAACATACAACTTATAGAGCATCAGAATAAACTAAAAGCGATTGTACCTTGAGAATATCAGGTGATAGTGAACTAGGTCCTCTCGAGGAGAAATATGCAACAGAAGGTGCTGTAATCTCTCCAATAACAGTTTTGCTCGGTCCAACTTTCACCACTGGCACTCTTCAATTTTCACAAAAAGCAATATAATGAGTTAGTATATCAGATTAGTGAATGGAAAGTTGGAAACAGTATGCGGCTTACGTAGGCGAACGAGCAAGATAGTTCCTAATCCTAGTCCCTCCAAGGATATCAACACGAACTGTTGGGATCACGTCTACTTCTTCCACAAGCTGCTTTGTGGGTGAGGCTGCAAATATAAGCGCTGATGCGTTTGCTCTTATGACAGCAGCTTGTGCTTCTTCGATGAACTGAACCGGACCCAAAGTAGAGAAGCAAAGAATTATCATCTCAGTGGCCAGTTTCTTTAACCAGTTCTCCCATTTGCAAACCCTGCAAACATCAGCCTTTACTGTAACACACCATTTACTCTAATAAGCTACGAATTAGAGTGTTGAGTTGAGCAAATACCCTCCATCAAAATACGTCGTTGCAAGAGCTAATGTACCAGTGATCTCCTGAGAAACCAAGCTCTGCCCCTGAAAGACTGAAACTTTTTTAAAAGGTACTATTTACGGGAATAAAATAGCAGAAATGAAAAGTAATGGTTGTTCTTTCTCAAATTTAACAAATTTAACAACTAAGAATTTTGTTCTTTAATTCTCTAAAAAAAAAAGTGAGAAAGAATAAAAAAATTTTTTTTTTTTTTTAAGAACTAATGCATTATTCCTTTTTGTTCCTTGGTCACACATTCGTACCCTAAGTCTATTATAAAGCAACGATCATTAAAGTCAGTACCGTGAGAGTGAAACCACCGTCGATAACAATGTTTGTGGGGAAACTCCGATCCATCGTCGAAGCAGCAACAGAAACCGCCCAAGGAGCTACATTCTGAACAAGCCCAGGATCAGGCCCATCATTCCCACCGGAGAAAACAACACTAATCCCCCTCTCCGCAGCATGAAAACCTCCAACATCAGCACTCGACTCAAAAAACGGCGTCAAAGGCGGCGACGAACCAAAAGACGCCGAGATCACATCCACACCGTCGCGAACCGCGTCGTCGAAAGCCGCCAATATATCAGCCTCCGTGCAAACCCCTTCGAAGTCCTTCCCCCAGCACGTCTTGTACACCGCCAATCTCGCCGACGGAGCTCCGCCTCGAGCGACGCCGCCGGCGAACCCGGAGACGATGAAAACAACGGATCCGACGGCGGTGGAAGCTGTATGCGTGCCGTGACCGAGGCGATCGCGCGGCGATCTGTATTCCCGATCTCGCGTGCGGTCGACCTCCCCGTACGCCTCCTCGAATCCTTTGAGGTAAAATCGAGCGCCGATGAGTTTGCGGTTGCAACGTACGTCTCCTCCGACGCATTTTCCTTTCCACGACGAAGGTATCGGTTTCGCCTCCGGCGGTTCCTTAAAACTCTCCGATTCCGGCCAAATCCCTAATCGAAAGTAACAGATTTTAAGATTAAGAGAGCTCTGAAACAAGGAAGATATCGAGATAGAGAAGAGACCAGTGTCAAAGATTCCGACGATGACGTCGGAGCCATAGGCGAGCTGCGGCGGAGGAGTATGGCCGGTGTTGTCGACGGTGAGACCTAAGAAGTCCCAACTCCTTGTTGTGTGCAGCTTCAAGCTTCGGCTCTTGAAAACCGTTATGACCTGGTTCATTTCTATAATAACTTCCCGGTTAAGCTTAACCGGTTTTGTTTTGTAATAAAGTCAATTTACAAACCGGTTTTATGATAGCTGATTAGCAATTTAGCAAAACTAAACCGAATTATCTTACTGGTTTCACTGAAACAATAATATTGTTATTTTGGCCAAGGATAACCAAAACTAAACCGAGTTCTTTAACGGTCGGTATAATTTTGCCGCCATAATATAAAAATGGAAGTATTTACTTGCTAAAGAAGCAGCTTGTGTTGAGTTGAGTTTGGCAGAGAAGCCTGAGAAGCCGTAGGTGTAACTGTACAGCATGGATCGTCCTGCATCTTCTTTGCTATAACAAGATATCCAAAATTAGCGGTCCAGATTATAAAAAGGACTGTACAGTAGATGAGTTCTGAAGGAACCTTGTAAAGACTTTTGAAAGAAGATGAAGATGGTGGCTTGAAGCTAAAGCAGCGTTTTGTAGCCGGTTAGCGCCTAAATAGACAATGTAAACCTGCAAAAAAAGCGTGAAGAAGACGTACCAAAGCCAACCAAGAAACAAATCTGTTAATGAAAAGGTTTTCATGCACCGGTTTAGGAGTTGGCGATTTACATGAGAAATTGATGTTGTCGCTTGAACTGATGAGTAAAGTAGTAATGTAAGAGCAAAAGAGATGCCACCAAGAGATCTTGTCATTGATGTTATACGGCCTGAAACTTGAGTGCCCGACACTACAAATTGCTGATGCTAATCACTCAGATTTATATAACTAATCCAAACTCAAGTTGATATTAATGGTGTATAATCTATCATTGTGACTAACTCAAGAAGGCATAGGCTCACGAGTCTGACATTATTCACACTTTTTAGGTCTACATTTGTGTAATTAGATTGCTTAAAATTTCTCTAAGAGTAGGCATGTAGTGAGAGACGTCTTCCTTTTGTTCTATAGCTTCTCTTTTATCATTAAATCTACAACATGTTGTCAGGGGTCGGTTCAATTAGAGGTAAGAGCCTAATTAGCTAAGCTATAACTAGCTAGTTTGATTAGAGTGTTCCTTTGTAGAGTTTTAAAGCTTGCGAGTTCCATCATTCTAACTTCTACCATAAGTTAAACATTCTAATATAGTTTTGTTCCAAAGAACTAAGATTTCATCAATTAACTATAATAGAGATCGAGAGCAAAGAGAGAATTGGTAAACTGATCTCTTATTTTCCACAAACGGAATGTGTTCTGGTACAAGATATATATATACAATTACTCAACTTGTAAACCAGACTGAAATCAAGTATACCAGCTAATCTAATATAATCTAGATTAAACCGGTTTACACATATATAATAATAGCCCCCCTCAAGATGGAGGTGCATAAATGTTGATCACACCCATCTTGCTCATGTTATTCCGGAAGGGTGCAGGATACAATGCTTTCGTAAGCATGTCGGCCAACTGATCTCCTGTGCGTACAAACATCGTCTTCACAATACCCTTCACAAGACACTCTCGAACCTTATAACAATCAAACTCAACATGTTTGGTTCTCTCGTGGAATACAGAGTTGCTGGCGATGTGAAGTGCCGCTGTGTTATCACCATAGAGATAAGCTGGAAGAGAGAAAGGAACTCGCAAATACTTCAAAACCTGTGTGAGCCAAAGAATCTCCTTACTAGCTACACACATCGCACGAAACTCAGCTTCTGCAGAACTCAATGAAACAGTGTCCTGTTTCTTCGATCTCCAAGACACTAGTGATTCTCCAAGAAACATGGCATACCCTGTGACTGATCTTCTATCATCAGTACACGCTCCCCAATCAGAATCTGAAAATGCTCTCAAACCAAAGTTATGATCTGTACCGTAAAACAAACCTTGACCAATAGAACCTTTCAACTCCTGAACTTGTTCACAATCACACTTCTTCACTACGCTTGATTTTGTGTTCGCCAATTGCTCCCACAGAATCTTCTTCTTCGTGAAGTATGTCGAGAGGTCAAGATCTCCTTGCTTCAGTGTCATAACAGCTTGCTCCAACTGATATTTGCGTGGCAGATTGTTCACTTTGAAACGCCTAAACAAATCATCCCACATCTCAGTAGCATCTTGATAATATAGAATACTATCATAGATCTCCTTGCTAACGACATTTAGAATCCATGATTTCACCATACTGTTGCAGCGACTCCAGATTTTAAACATATTATCATCAACGGATGGTCTAGGAAGAGATCCATCAACAAAACTCAGCTTATTCTTCGCATCTAGGCTTATCTTCATCGCAATCGACCAACTATTATAGTTAGTTCCATCAAGAGTGTGAACTACTATAGTCAGACCTGGATGATCAGCTGAATGAAGGAAGAATGGGCTGTGAATGCTATCGTGCGCGTCTGAGAACTTCATCGGTGTGTTCATCGTTCCCGGAGTCATCGATCGTCGAGCTTGTTGTTGCTTTGTCATCGCTGTTGCAGGTTCATCGTGGATCTGGAATCCATGTGGAGATTTGATCGCAGATCCTTCGTCATCAGAAATTGAGCTTCGCGTCTTCATTTTTCCTCCTCTCTTCCCCATATCGACTTCGATCAAGCTTGCGGAAGATCAGAGATGATCGAACGAAGGTGTTTAGGAAGATGATTGAGCAGAAATTGAAGAAATCGCGAGAAAATTCGAAGAAATCAATAGGATATGCTCTGATACCATAATAGAGATCGAGAGCAAAGAGAGAATTGGTAAACTGATCTCTTATTTTCCACAAACGGAATGTGTTCTGGTACAAGATATATATATATACAATTACTCAACTTGTAAACCAGACTGAAATCAAGTATACCAGCTAATCTAATCTAATCTAGATTAAACCGGTTTACACATATATAATAATAAACTACATATCAAAAACCACATACAAACCAAACAGAAAGGAGGATGCATGTAATCTTTTTTTTTCTGAAACGCTGCCGTATTGTGATTTAATAGTGTGGCAATCCTGTGCTCATGATTTAGCAAATACAAAAGGTCCATTGGACTTTGTGAAAGATGTCCATTTCCTTAAAACCAAACAAAGGGTGAACGATCTCTGAATATTTATATGGATTATCTTGTTGTAGCAAACTGACAATGTCTAATGATATTATATGGATATCTTGTTTTGGTTTTATACAAGTCTGAATATTATATGAACAAAAAAAAAACGGATCATGGTTCATGCAATAACTGATGTCTAATGATATTCAAGTCAACATGGCAACAAAGGGTGAAGATCTGGAAACCCCCTTAAATTACGGAGTCATCATATCTCTTTAAACCCAAAACAAAGAACCGAAGCAGAAACGTTTTGTGGGTAAACACTGTTCGGACATATATGGTGTTCAGTGGCGGGACTGTTATGTCGGTAGCCCATTTATCGGCTGAGATGTGGCAGCGATTACGGCGGATCCCACCGTCTGAACGCATTGGCAGCAGCGAGATGATTAACATCGTCTGCTGCTTCCCGCTCCAGGAGCTGGGTCGATTAGCTCTATGGCTTTTGACTTTTCTTTCTCTTTCTCCTCCAGGTTTTCTATATCCTGAAGCTGACGAAGAAGACTATCGTGATCATGATCGTGATCGCGCTTTTGCTTATGGCTCATATTCAGCTGCCATCGCTTCATATTAGTACCACTTTCATTTGCATTTTGAGTGTTCAAATATCAAACCCAGATCATGTTGGTGAGGTAGGTTAAGTAATCTTCGTTGTGTTGATATTGGGTTTTAAAAAAGGTTGATGAACATTATTAGTTAGTAAATCTTTATTTTCTTTTGTTCTTTTAAGTCTCAGTCTTTCTTGTTCTGTGAGCTTCATTGTTTGTTTCTTGGATTCCAAGAAAAGAAGCTTGTTTATACTACTTGCAAGTGTGAATTCAGTTCTTACTTCTTCAATCCTTTATTTTCTTTAGGCCATTAACATTACTGGTCTCTATAAAGAGTTAACTAGAGCATTGTAATTGTATATACTTAATACTACAAAATGTTAAACACATTTGTAGATTTACAAAGAACAAGTCATAAATAATTTACTTTTATTATTTGTACTGTTGTATAATAAACTGAAAACCTTCGTTTATAAATTAAGAGCACATGGTGTCATCAATCAGATTCCAAATTATTTGCCTATAAAGAAACAGCAAAACAGCTCATTGGGGTACTCATATTCTATTATTTTCATGACTGTCACAGGAAAAAAACAACAAAGGTTTTCTATTTCTTTACGCTTTGTTAAAGAAAACGGTCGCAACGTGAACTGTATTAATTTGAAAGAAAAAAAACACCTTATGATCTGTATAATCTTTGACCCAGCACAGCATAGAGTATTAATTATATCAATTTCTCCAAGAAACAAACAGTAGATAACAACTCAATCTGCTGCACTGTTCTTTCTAGCTGTTTATTTTCAAGTATCTTAGTTGATGAGCTCAGCTAAACAACATTTTTTTGCCAGTTTTTCATTTAGTTTAGCACGGCAAATTTTTTATTATTTGATCAGGACATATATTTCAAATTGATATGATCCAGATATGTAGTCTAATGCTTTACCAATTCATCAACAGTTGTATTTTCTAAAATTATGTGGCTATAGTCAAAAATTATACTAGTTAACTTACATAGATCTAGTGAAAGACTGTGACTTGGAAACAAATAAGTTTTTTTCTTTCTGAAACAACAAAAATAGTTAAAACAATTCAGTAGAAAATTGATTGTTTGGGTTGGTGTTAATTAAACTTTAAAGTGACACATGCACAGTTGGCCTAACACACATCCTGACATCCATGTGTATATATAACCCACAAATGACAACACACAACGACACACAAAACATATAAACTCTTCTCTTTGTTGGCTTTCTCAAGAATTATCAATGGAGGCAATGAAGATGAAACTCTTTGTGGCTGTTTTAGTGGTCGGGATGGCCTTCTCTGCCATGCAACAGGCTGCCGCCGTGGAGGCTCCGGCTCCGAGCCCTACCTCTGATGCTTCTTTGTCTATCCCCACTTTTGTCGCTACCGTAGTCACTATGGCATTTGGGTTTCTCTTCTAATCAAATTTGTTTTTGACTTTCTAGTTTATATAGAAATCATATCTTGATTTCATATCTGCTTTCACTCATGTATTGTTTAAAGACTGCCACATCCGAATATTAATAAAAACAGCTATATCACTTTTTGTTGACCAGTGTAGTTCTGAGAAACTCTTTAGCAAAAAAAAAATGTAATTTGACAAGTCATAAGTTTGGTAACTATTAAGCTAGTGGAAATTTAGATCTTAAATCATTTTAATTAAAGGTTAGAAAATTTTAGTGGGAGGAGACAACAAGCAGACACCTTAATTAATTGTAAGCTTTATAATCATGACATCTTCAAAGAAAAGTATGATTTACTTAAACTATACTAACATGACTTTTTTTTATTAACATGACTTTTAACTTCAATATAGTGATTTTTCATCTTGATCATAACAGTTGCTTTGCCTTATTCTGAATACTCTAAAATAAGACCATAGTTGACAGTAAATCAATAATATTTACGTTAATGGAAAGTGTAGAGATGCTGCTTCTATGGAGGGTGTAGAGAGATTGCTTCTAAGAAAGGTTGTAACTTACCAATAGTGTTTGATTGGCTTACAACCAAATACTATAAACATGTGAGCATGTGGCATAATGCTATAAGATCTTAAACTGGTGAATGCAATGGGTTATACCCTTTTACGTTAAAAAAAATGATTTTCCTATGGATGATGCTGAGAAGCGTTTGATAAAAAGATTAGGATTTCAATCTGTAGGATGGATATTATCACAATTCTTATAATCTCGGAGCTTCTGAGTTGCATTGATTAGGTGTTACAAGTTATATATGAAAAAGAAGTTGTATATGAAAACTTCTAGAGTGTGTACAAAGATTACAGATTCATTAATGTTAATTTAGCTCTTAGGAAACCGTCTTGTGTCTGAATGCAGTTTACAAAAGAAAAAAGAAAGAACCTTCTTGTGTCGTAACCCGCAAGGATCCATAAACCCCTTTCGTTTAAAACGGCAAATCACGTCCGCGTTTGAAACATCTCGAACTCAATAACCAAATTTGCTTCTGGGCCTAGACTCCTTACGGCCCAGCACCTAATTTGCTTTAATATTAAATTTTTAAAAAATAAAAAATAATAAAAAAGGAAAAAGTAGGAAAAAGAAGCTAAAGATATGGCAATAAGCCTAACCCTTGTTCCGGTAATAGCTACACCGCCGTCTTCTCTCTTCACCTTCACTCGTCTCCATCACCTGGCTTCTTTGTCATCTCCTTATTCTCCCTCTGGTAAAAGACTCTCTCCTCTGAGCTTTGGGTCACGGAGGAACATTTCTATTGCAATATCTGTGAGATAAGACTACTGTTATGTAGCAGAACCAATGAATGTTACAATCAAGTTTTTATTTTCTTCATTTATTAAAGTCTACTCGTTTTGCATGTACTGATTCGGCTTTATGTCGGTTTTGTAACCTAGACAGGCGTATTGAGAGCAACGGCTAAGAGATTTACTTTTGTAACCAAGTCAAAGTCAGTAACCATGGCTGCTGTAAGTCAGAGTTTTTTTTTTAGACAATGTGATATAACAATCTTTTTAACTTGACTGATTATTTTTGAGTGCTGTGACAGGTTCAAGAATGCCCTGGGAATCTAAAACGCCAGGTGGAGAAGCTCTTTGATGCGTCTCTGAGATCAACGGTTCCTGATGAAACTGGTGTTCAGACAGAAGTTACTGCCTCGCTTCCCGGAAAGCCTGGAGATTACCAATGGTTCTCCCTCCCTCTTTCTTTCACTTCATTCAAATGAAATGAAACGCAAGTTCTACTAAGTTCATTTCTGGTTTTGTTAAATTACATCATATTGTTTCTCTTCAGTAATAATGCAATGGGTCTATGGTCCATTATTAAAGGAAAGGGGACTCAGTTCAAGGGTCCTCCAGCTGTTGGACAGGTAAGTGGCTTTTTTTATGCTCTCTAGCAGATTCTTATTGGCTCTCTATTATATCTCTTAACTCTTTATCTTGTAGGCTCTTTTGAAGAATCTACCTACTTCTGAGATGGTGGAGTCATGTTCTGTTGCTGGACCTGGTTTTGTTAATGTCATACTATCATCCAAGTGGATAGCTGAGGTGCTGCTGCTGTTTGTATAATCGTTTTCTAGTCCTCTTCATGTGTAATGCGTTAGCATAATTGTTTTCTAATACGCAGAGTATTGAAACTATGCTTATGGATGGAATCGACACATGGGCGCCTTCTCTTCCAGTTAAGAGAGCAGTAGTTGATTTTTCATCTCCCAACATTGCAAAAGAAATGCATGTTGGTCATCTAAGATCAACTATCATTGGTGACACGCTAGCTCGCATGCTTGAGTACTCAAAGGTTGAAGTTCTACGCAGAAACCATGTTGGCGACTGGGGAACACAGGTAGCTACTTCTCTGCTCTTCAAATAATTTCTTAATTCTGTTCATTTATTTATCAGTTAAATAATAATCTGTTTTGATTCTGCAGTTTGGGATGCTCATTGAGTACCTCTTTGAGAAGTTTCCTGATACGGATAGTGTCACTGAGACAGCAATTGGAGATCTTCAGGTCAGCTGCCTTACATCATATTGGTGTAATACGCTTTATGTGAAGAGCCAAAGCAATTTAGTTTCTAACTTCATGTGTCATGTGACAGTCGTTTTACAAAGAATCAAAGAGTAAATTTGATGCTGATCCGGAGTTCAAGGAAAAAGCACAAAAGGCTGTGGTCCGTCTTCAGGTAAATAACCTTCTTCCTTACCTGAAAGTTATTGGTGTTGTCTTCTGTTTGGCAGTGTTTTAATATGCAGCTGCTTTGGTTGTAAGATCTAAATTATTTAGTTTTCTATTTATTTATTTTTTGTTTCTTGGGGTGTAGGGTGGAGATGCTATTTACCGCAAGGCCTGGACTAAGATTTGTGATATCAGCCGAGCAGAGTTTGCCAAGGTTTATCAACGCCTTAGAGTTGAGCTTGAAGAGAAGGTAAAAGGAGTAGATGGACAAATACTATATTATTTGAATGGTTAATGAAAATTACATTGATCAATGACAGGGAGAGAGCTTTTATAACCCATATATAGCTAAAGTAATTGAGGAATTGAATAGCAAAGGGTTGATTGAAGAAAGTGAGGGTGCTCGTGTGATTTTCCTTGAAGGCTTCAACATCCCACTCATGGTTGTAAAGAGTGACGGTGGTTTTAACTATGCCTCAACAGATCTGACTGCTCTCTGGTGTGTTATCTTTGTGTTTGTATTCACTGAAGTGTAACTTGCATAGTGTTTAATAATGAATTGTCTGCCGATGCTAAAATCTGCCTGGCTCAGGTATCGGCTTAATGAAGAGAAAGCTGAGTGGATTGTTTATGTGACCGATGTTGGCCAGCAGCAGCACTTTAGCATGTTCTTCAAAGTAGGGTTGATGAATATTTTATTCTTTTTGACGTGTCTTGTTTAAAAGTATCAGTCGTAACTGTGGTTATGTCCTGTTACTATGAATCAGACTGCCAGAAAAGCAGGTTGGCTTCCAGAGAGTGATAAAACTTACCCTAGAGTTGACCATGTTGGTTTTGGTCTCGTCAAGGGGGAAGATGGCAAGCGATTCAGAACTCGATCTTCAGAGGTAGTCCGACTAGTTGATTTGCTAGATGAGGCCAAGACTCGCAGTAAAACTGCCCTTATTGAGCGTGGTATCTAACTTTGTGTCAGCATTGTTAATTTTTTAACCATTGACTTTGTTGTCGTCTTACACATCCGTTATAATGTTGTTTTCTCTGTTTAGGTAAGGATAAAGAATGGACTCCAGAGGAGCTGGACCAAACAGCGGAGGCAGTTGGATACGGTGCGGTGAAGTGAGTATTGTGATCAAAGCTGAACAAACATGATGATGTTAATGTTCTACCAGCTGTTTTGATATTTTCATGCTACTGCTAACTTGCGGTTTTGTTTAATGTTCTTTCGAGGTATGCTGACTTGAAGAACAACAGATCCACAAGTTATACTTTCAACTTCGATCAAATGCTTAGTGACAAGGTAACTGGAATCTACCAACCTAGTTTACATTATTTGCATTATGCAGTTAACCTTGATATTCTTATTGGTCACATGTCATCATGAGCAGGGGAATACAGCCGTTTACCTTCTTTACGCCCATGCTCGGATCTGTTCAATCATCAGAAAGTCTGGCAAAGACATAGACGAGCTGAAGAAGGTATTTTAGCTTCATTGTTCTTCCTCTTGAATATAAATGAACTTTTTTCATTGAAGAGTAATTCTTATGTTTTGAGCATCTGCTTTATTGCAGACAGGGAAGCTAGCATTGGATCATCCAGAAGAACGAGCATTGGGGCTTCACTTGCTTCGATTTGCTGAGGTAACAGATGCTCATTCTTTAGATACTAGTTTCAAATTTAAGTTCTTTTTTTTTCTGAGTAACAAGATGAACACAACCCATGTATGAAACTATTGCAGACGGTTGAGGCAGCTTGCGCCAACTTGTTACCGCATGTGCTGTGCGAGTACCTCTACGAGTTATCTGAACGCTACACCTCATTCTATTCCGTTCATCAGGTGTGGATTCAGTACATTCTACGTTTCTCTTTAAATATTTGCGATATAAGTTTAATCTCACTTAAAACATGAACCTTTTTACAGGTCATTGGTTCAGCAGAGGAGGCAAGCCGTCTACTACTTTGTGAAGCAACGGCTATAGTGATGCGGAAATGCTTTCACCTTCTTGGAATCACTCCTGTTTACAAGATTTGAATGCGCTTCCACATTTTGTTTTTTTTTCATTGCAAAATGGATCAGAGGATTTTACGAGTTTTACTTTCAAATATATGAATCATCATATTAATCACTCGGAGAAGTGTCATCTTTATAAGTGTTGCTTATGATCTAGATTAAAAATTGGAAAAGATAGGAGTATAATTTGCACTGAATAATTACTAAAACGGTTTATTTATCCACTTTGACATTTTTGATGCAACAAATAAATATTTAATGATAGAATATTTATTCATCACCAAAAGATAAAAAATTAATTTATGCATATATATATATATAATATTAGTATAGTCAAATTATTATATTTTAGTAAAATATGCTAAAACAAATTTTAGTATCTAGATTAAATTTTTTAATAATGTAATTTAATATTCATTTAAATCTATGTTAATAAATCTAAACTAGCTTCTGACCCGCGCGCCCGCGCGGGTGTTTATTTTCCGATAATTACATTAACATTTCAAAACACAACAATTTAATGGTTTCATTGGTTTGGATCGGTTCAGAAAATATCGGGTTTGGATCAGTTTTATATTATTATAAAACCCGAATTGGAACCAAATTATAAATAGATTGGGTTTGGTTAAAGTTTAAAAAACATCTAAAACCTCTAATTAAACCCAAAAAACCTGAGTAATTCACGAGTTTTGTATATTTTTTACTTATGAATATCCAAAAATCCTGAATCCGAATAATTAATATTTTATCATATTTTTAATATTGAAGTACCGTTCGGTTTTGGTTTTTCGAGTTTAAATAAATATGAATCGATTGGGTTTGTACATAGGAATCGATTGGGTATTTTTTATGTAGATGATATATAGATGTCGTGAATCATGAATAATACTTCAAACCTATTATGTTAAAGAAAAGTACACAATTTTTTTCATGTGATTTTTTAGTTGAATCATCATTTTTAAATTATATTAAATGTATCTAATACTATTTAAACATGAGATATTTTTAAAAATAATATATAAACAACTTTAAAAAACGTCCTCCTATCAAAATGCATTTTGAAATGTAAATTAACTAACATTTCAATTTCTAGAATTGTATTGTATGACCAAATGTAATAGAGTTATTCTTGGGTTTTCACCAGCCAATAGGATTTCATTATTTCAAATTCGATATCTTTTAAAAAAGGAAACAAAATATTCTCAAATTATATTATGTTTTTAAAATAAAAAAGATAATAGTTACATAAAAAAGAATTAAAAGAAATATATATTTTTAACGTTGTCAACAAAACTCTAAACCCTAAATCCTAATCCCTAAACCCTAAATCCTAAACCCTAAACCCTTGGGTAAACCCTAAACCCTAAATCCTAAACCCTAAACCCTTGGGTAAACCCTAAACCCTTGGGTAAACCTTAAACCCTTGGATAAATCTTAAACTCTAAATAAAAAAACACTAAAACCCTAAACCCTAAACCCTTGAGTGTTTTAGTGTATAGTGATTTAGAATTTAGGATTTATCCTAGAGTTTAGGGTTTATCCAAGGGTTTAGGATTTATGATTAAGGGTTTAGAGATTAGGATTTAGGGTTTAAAGTTTAATGTTATGCTGACGACGTTGAAATATTTTTTTTTGTAATTACTACTAATTTTTACTTTTTTTATTTTTACCTTTTAATTTTAAAAACATAATATAATTTGACAATATTTTGTTTTTTTTTTTTTAAAATATCGAATATAAAATAAAACAATCCTATTGGTTGGTGAACCTAGAGGTTCACCTTAGGGGGTGAACCCAAGAATAAGTCATTGTAATACATATAAATTATACACTAACAGAAAGTTATGCATATATCAGTTGAACAACATATATTGCACTACATAAACAGAATTGATTCTTTTAGGAAAAAATAATAATTGATTCTAATGTATTTTGGTAAAACCGACCTGGTTTATAACTTTATAATAGTTAATTCGTTGGTAGATAAGTCAAACCATATCGATCAAAACTAATAGCTTCTAAACATACATACATGTTGACAAATCCAATGTAGCTTACAGTAAATATGGAGGAGCGATTAATATTTACTATTAAAAGATAATCCATATACGTTCGGTTCGGTTACCAAACCAGAATTGGTTAATAATTTTATGGATAAAATCAGAAAAAACTAACGTACAAAACCGGATGCAAATTAAGAAAACCTAGTTAACCGAACTCGTGGCCTTCTCCTAACCAACGCAGCCGCAATCTCCTGAGCCACCTCACTCCAGACAAATCGTGATTCATTCTCAAATCTCAATCGGTCACTCCCGCTGCAACTTACGAAACCACACCGGAGCTTAGTGAAAATCCACTGACGTCTTGACTTGCAATGGAACCCAACCAATATGAAACCACAAACAACCACGACAAAGAAAGAAATAACTCAGTTCCACAAAACTCCTATCTAGCCTTCTCCTCGACTTGAATCCATCAAGCAAAGAGTGTAAAAGAATGAAGAAGAAGACTTGGAAGAATGGAGAAAAAAAATGTTCATGGAACAAAAAGAAAAACGGAGAAGAAGACATTTAAGCCACCGTCTGTAAAACTTATTTAAGGTTAAGTGATGTCAATTAATATAGGGTGGTTAAGGAAAATTTAAAAACGACAGTTTATTGAATGTAAATGGCATAAAGCAGTAAATATTGAGGAAAACTCAGGGTTAAGTACAAAATGTACTCCTGTTTTAATAGTTTAGATGACTGAATATAACAAATTATATTTCATATTCACTTAAACATATTTATATGAAAATTTAGATTTCAGATTTAAATACTTAATAATATGGCATATAAAACAAAATTTTAGTATGTAGATTAAAATTTTGAAAAATTGACTTTTCATATTCATGTAAATTTATTTTATTATATATAAATGATTTAAATTAATAAATGATATTTCTTATTCATTTAAACATATATATATATATATATGAAAATTTTAATTTCAGATTTAAATATTTAATAATATGATATATTTGTAGATGATAATTTGTCATCACCAAAAAAGAGATTTGTAATTAGATGATGATTCACAAAAAAATTATGAACTATTAAATAATTTGTTAAAATATTTGAGTTACATAATAAGAAAAAAAGAAAAAAACTGGAAAAATTCATAAAATTGTAAAGATGATATATATATATATATATATATTAAATATATATATATATATATCTATATATATATATATATATCTATATATATATAAATTATCTTAATGTTATGTTATTAAGGTTATAGTAAGATAATATTTAAGAGAAATGTATATCTTATTATATAAAGTATATTTTATATAATGATGTGTAAATAAGATATGGGATCAATCTTTTAACTTGATGTCTCCTAAATATTTCTCTATCGGTAGTATACAAAGGTTTTCAATATAAATAGCAGTGCTAGGAGTTTGAAGAAAACACACAAATTGTAACCAAGCAAAAGTCAGCCAAAAAAGACAAAAGAAAAAATGGAGAAGAAAGAGTTATGGATTAACTTGAGAGAAGAAGATTTAACCTCAGAAACAAAGACTCTAATCTCTTCTCTTCCTTCAGATGAACCATACCTCGGTCTAAACCTCTGCAAATACCAAGGTACTTGGTATTACTACAACTTCCTCCAAGGTATCCTCAATGTCCAGAGAGGTCTTCAGCCTCAAGACACTGATATCATCATCGCATCTTTCCCTAAATCCGGTACCTTATGGATCAAGGCACTCACTGTGGCCCTCTTCCAGAGATCGGAGAACCCTTCTTCTGGTGATGATCATCCTCTTTTATCCAACAACCCTCATGACCTCATACCAATTCTTGAGATGCATCTGTATCGCGACACCCACAAACCGGACTTGACCAAGATCTCATCGTCATCTCAAAGGGTGTTCTCTACTCACATGCCGTTCCATACTCTTCAAGAAGCTCTCAAATACTCTCCTTGCAAGGTAGTGTACATTTGCAGGGATGCTAAGGATTGTATGGTGTCACGTTGGCGTTTCATTTGCAGGTGCCTGAACAAAGAAGAGGACAGAAACATTCTCGAGTCTATGTTCGAGTCCTTCTGCAGCGGGGTTGCCTTGTTTGGTCCCTTTTGGGATCATATCCTGAGTTATTGGAAAGCTAGCTTGGAAAACCCTAAGCATGTTCTGTTTATGAAGTACGATGAAGTGAAAACAGATCCTCATAGTCAGCTCAAGAAGCTTGCAGAGTTCTTGGGTTGTCCCTTTTCCGAGGAAGAAGAAAAAAATGGATGTGTGGATGAGATCTTGGAGATGTGCTCTCTGTCTAAGCTGAGAAGTTTGGAGGTTAACATGACCGGAGAATCAGTCGATGGCATTGATCACAAGAACCATTTTCGTAAAGGGATAGTCGGTGACTGGAAGAATTATCTAACTCCAGAAATGGGGAACAAAATGGACATGATCATGGAGGAGAAACTCAAAGATTCGGGTCTCAAGTTCTGAGCTATGTTCTAAAATGCATTGTAATTATAAAGTAGTTTGTTCTTATGTATGCTTCATGCTTTGGAATTCTGAGTTATGTCATGTGTAGTTTGTGTGTGTGTGTTTCTTCCCCTGGGTGTTGTTTGTGTTCTTTAATAAAAAGTACATTTCTATAGTCAAGACTCAAGACTGTCTTGGAAATAACAAATGAAACATTAATCTATACCTTCAAATTTTACAAAAGAATTTACATAAACGTTGGCTCCCAAATCTGTATGAAAAAATATATCAAAACTATTTTTAAATTGTTTAAATAGCCCCCAGCATCTCAACTTGTGTTCCCTAATGCTTCCTTTCATTCATTATGTATGTATTCATACGCCGGTAATGAGAATGCTGCAAAAAAAAGGGTATCAAAAAGAAAATATTCTTTAAATAGTAATCTTAAACATCATGTTTTTTTCTCCTCTTCTACTCAACATCCGTTACAAAAAGAAGGGTATCAAATATTTTCCTCTGTGCATGTAACACATGTTTGCTGCCTTTTTTTTGTAACTGCTGTTGTGTTGACTCAGAAGAGAGAAAGCATGATGTTTCGGATTACTATTAAAATACATGTATTAGTGTTTATTTTGATTTTGAGTGGTCATATATGGCATGTTTATGCATTTCCACTCATAAACTCCAATATTGTTAACATTTAAACAAAACAAAAAACTCCAATATTGTAAACATATGATTTGTCTAATCTTGACTAAAATGAGTTCACCAGTCGTGTATATATATTTACTTTAAAATATAAATAAATTTTATTATTTATCTTATAAATCAATCTCAGATCTTATATATCAACCACAGCGTACATACTCTTACTCGCTATGGATGATTGTGATTACATTTAGAGACGACCTGAAAATAATTAACATAAGATATATATGTAATATATAATACAATTATGCCGTAGATTCACATTAACTCGACAATGTGTTAACATTTGTAAGTGAATCACAGGACTAATTACTTCATAGCCAGCTTTTTTTTTTCATCTCCACATTTTCACCACCTCAAGTTCTCCGGAAAATACTGTAAATTTTCAAAATAAAGTAAAGAATAATAAGTTGAAAACTCAAGAAATATATACATGTGCTTTCAAACAATTCTTCCTGTATAATTACTTTTTTTTTTGTATAACAATATGCAGTATATACTCACTTTTCTTATAAGGGACATGTAGTAAGGCTTGACCTTCTCGACATCAACATGAACTTTGCTCTTGCTGTACAAGTCGTACTTGCTGTATATAATAACAATAATATATAGCAACTTAGAGGTTGTAGTTATGATTACGACTCAGTTAGTTAATTGTGTTTTAGAAATGTAGTTACTTGAAAACGTGTAGCCACTTGAGGTTCTCTTTGTCTTCCTCGTTCATAAGGTGTGTGTATTCTCCAGCCGTGTGCAATGCTGTAGATATATAATTAATTAACTAAACAAGAACTTACTATTCTTAAATATTAATTTATAATGTTATCTAAAATCATTAAGAAGTCGAAATACTTACGGTAAAATGAGTGATATCGAATTATGAACTGTCCGGCTGACGGTAAGGTGCTTCCATTCTCCTTAGCCACCTAGGAATAAAATAGTTAACCATTATTAATACATACTATATTAGTTAATTATTAGTCACTTTATAATTGGGTTCGAACATATAATAGTTAACAAATAAACTATCATTCAAGTTATTGAAAATAAAATCAATTTAATATTTGGAAAATATTTGATATATAAAATATAAATTATATAAATCAAGCAAAAACAATTACCAGATACATGTAGTCGTCATGGCCCCATGACATCATGACGTTGTTTAAGCCACATCCTTCTGTGTAAATACCAGATTTGGTGTTGTAGGCTTGGTTGTGAAAATCAGGATTTTCCGAAAAATACTGGTGTAAAACAAGTAAAATAAAAATGTTTTAGATCAGTTAAATATTATTTAGTCACTATTTTGTGTATATGAATTTGTTTTCACAACTTTATACACTTCTCTATGATAATCTTTTTATAATGAGATTGAATCAACTATTTATTTACCTTGTGATGTACGTTAGATTCATCAAATGCACACCCAACAGGAAATGTGTCACCTGCATGATTTTGTCAAAGCGAGAAAACAATTAGTTTCATTAGATATAATAAAGACAATTTAAACATTAATCACAAATTCTTAAATTACCAACAGTAGCCCATTGAGGGAGTCCTCCGAATTGTGGAAGTGTAATAACCTTCCCAAGATCTGAAAATTCAATACTCATGTGATGAATCATTCTAAACCACAATTAGGTGTATCCAAAATAATTGGATAAAATCAAATAAAGTTAAAACGGAAAAAATAACAAAGGATCAGTTTGATATCAAAATTATCTTTAACTGAAATGTTCCTAACAACTAAAACATCATTTAAAGATCAGAACTGATCTGAAAGACTGAAACCAAATCAAAACCGAAGAAACTTTGAAACTTTCAACATATCATTTTCTAGATTTCCATAATTATAAGCCATATTATATATATATATATATATATATATATATATATATTTATTATTCATAAAAAAAGAGTGTTAACAAATTTACCATGGATAAGAGCGGTTAGATGAAGCCATTCTTCGTTAGGATAATCTTTGCGGATAGCTTCCGCGGATTGAAGCAAATGCTGGATCTGAGGCTCGTCGAGATCTGGATCACTCTCGTCCACCACATCGTTAAGGAGCTCACAACATTCCCAAATGCTCATCACCATTTTATCTAATTTTCCATATTCTGCCCTCATTTTCTTCACCTACAAATACATTAAATTTGAATATAAGTTACATAGCTTTAATAAGATGTCCATGATTGGTTTTAGACGCGGATGAAACATTCGGCTTGGCCATCCAAATTTTTAAAAGCTAATATACATAGTGTGCATGACCTCTAAATTGTTGAAACAAATTGTCTATGACCTCTAAATTGTTGAAACAAATATTAAAATTGATCTAAAATGTTTATAACGCCATTAATTAGGGCGGGCATTGTAGATGTCTCATAAACCCTAATTAGTTTGGAGACTCTTACAAAATCGACGGTCTGGTTAATGTGTTGTAATCTGTAAAACTCTTCGACGCTCTTCTGCCTCTCATTCTCAGCATCGTAGTTCCTGCGACCGCAAAACCAATGCATGCATATCGATCAGGTCAACGTATATAGAGAGTACCACTCTATATAGATGGGTGAAGAAAAGAAAAAAAGAAACCTGAATTGACGGCCGAATGCATTCATCTCAGGCGCCAAGAACGCTTCATCGTGTTCGCTGGCCATTGTTAAGTCTCGGGTATTGTTCTCGCTCTTCTTCTGGAATGCAGAAACTTCCTCTACTTGGAACAAAGGTAAATATATACATTATAATTTCTTGAGGATTTAGAAAAAAAAGAGACGAAGATACATTGTTCTTCCCAAAAAGCCGAAATAATATTGTTGTTATTAGCTGAAATTTCTATGAAAAAGACTCCTATAAAATCGTTGTTTTACTCAGGAAAAACTATTTGGTTTTGACATAAGCTCTCATTGATATTTGAAGGAAACATAAGCTATCATTGTATTGCTAGGGAATCTGGAAAATTTAAGAACCTAGGGGAATAGTTCCTTACCAAACATCGGCTTATCAATAGAGATTGTCATCTTCCAAGAACGGTGAGAAATAATGCAGAGAAAAAAAAGCTGGTTTTGCTTTGATCTTAATCTTTTGCGATGAAAACTTTACGAGGTTAATGTATGTTATTTATAGTGGTAGATTGAATCAGGAGACAATTGCTCTCCTTGATATTAGGAGGAAATCTAAGTCCTCGTTAACAAATTATGTATTTCTTGAAACAAATCTTTTTTTATATTTGTCCAATTTAGAAACGGCTTTTTATATATATATATTTCTTGTACTGTTTGTTTTATCTGAGGTTTACGACAAAAAAACAATCTAGGATAATAAAAAAAATCCGGGATAAGATTTTCTGATGCAATTTTTGGAAGTTTTGACTGGTTTGTAATTACTATTTTCAGTGTGTTTTTAGTTATTTTAGATAACTTTCTATAGTTTCCGATATTTTTGCTAGATTGATTGAATTTCCGATAACAAAGAGGTGTCCTTAACCTGAAAATATGAATGAGTTTTGTCCTCAAAAGTATGAAAGCTTGATTTGTAGCCTTGTACAAGTCAATGCACCGTTAATACAAAGCTGGGATTGACTCAGCATTACGTGGCCTATATTAATATGTTATCTCAATTCTATAGATGTGCTTTTCCACACATGCATGACGAAATATCTACTCATCACCTACCTTCAACATGTAATTCAAATATATTTGTGTTAACTTTACGTCAACATAAAAATATCTCATCTGTTTATTTAGCCTTTAGGGGTCTCGTCTCTCAACCCGTTTGTCTATACGAAAATATGATGGTTTACAAAAATAAAATAAAAATTGAGAAGTGAATCGGTTGATTTCGGTGTAAAAGATATATATTGGTTTAGTGGTTAGGGTATGGGTATTGCATTTTCTCTGTTTTGGCATTTAATTTGCGGCCTTAGATGCAGCCAAAATTTAGTCTAGAGATATATATACGAGGATGATTGGATAGAGCTGTGGATGATGTGCACAACTTCATTTTTTTCCACAACACCAAAACTAAAGCAAGCAAGCTGTTATTTATTTTTTGAAACCTACAGCCATAATGAACTCACTCTACAATATACGACTTTGCACAGCCATTTTCCTAGAGCACTAGTTTAAGTGCTTTGAGAATTTTTTTTCTTTCTTTTGACAAATTATATAATGGTATATTTACAATATAGGCATATAAACTACTAGAATATTATAATTATTATGTAAAGATTATGTTTAACATATAAATATAAATTTTACATTTAGTGATTAAATATAATATATGGAATATATTTTTACACAATAACCTTTTATAGTTATACAATAATAATTTATATCAACTTTATCAATTTAGTTTAAATTTTGAATCACAACTTAATATTTAGCCAGCTGCATATAACTGTTTAAAAAAAATCATAATCGAATTTTGATAATTATATTAAAAAATCTATAATTTAAATTATATATTAAAAAATCTTAATCTACAATTCAAAACCTACGGCTTAGATTCTACAACAAAAAAATCTAAAGCTACAGCACAAAAAACTACAACTTACATTCTAAGCAAAATATCTAAAGCTACATGAGTAACCAATCAGACCCTATGAAGATAATTGGAGAGAGCTGTGGATAATGTGCACAACCTCATTTCTTTCCACAACACCAAAACTAAAGCAAGCAAGTTGTTATTTATTTTTTAAAACCTACAGCCATAATGAACTCACTCTACAATATACCACTTTGCACATCCATTTTCCTAGAGCACTAGTTTAAGTGCTTTGAAATTTTTTTCTCTTTCTTTCACTCTACTAATTATATAATGGTATATTTACAATATAGGCATATAAACTACTAGAATATTATAATTCTTATGTAAAGATTATGTATAACATATAAATATAAATATAAATTTTACATTTAGTGATTAAATATCATATATAGAATATATATTTACACAATAACCTTTTATAGTTATACAATAATAATTTATATTAATTTTATCAATTTAGTTTAAATTTTGAATCACAACTTAATATTTAGCCAGCTGCATATAACAACTGTTTAAAAAAAAATCATAATCGAATTTTGATAATTATATTAAAAAAAATCAATAATTTAAATTATATATTAAAAAATCTTAGGGCTTTTTGCAGAATTGACCTACAACTTAAAGTCAAACACAAAACTAACCTCCCTTTTTTTGAAAATTGGTTTTGCCCTATTCACCCTACAAGTTCATATAATTCACGAAAATAACATCAAATTTTTTTTTTTTCGAAAATGATAGTTTTACTCTCTCACCATCATCATCTTCAAGTAATTACATGATTGTCATTGTCATCAATACCCTAACCACCATGAACAACCAATTTAAAGCTCTTAATGCTCCCAAAATCGAGTTACCCTTCTTCTTTTTCCATTCTTATGAACTAAACACAACATATATCTCACTTTCTCTCCACATTGAGCTAAAAAAACCGAAGATTTTGATTTTACATTTTTTATGGTTCATAAAGTCATAGAAGCTAACGATTATGGGTGGATCACTTTCGTTTGAGATTTTGTGTGCTTGGAGAAGCCTTATGTGTGCTAAGTAAGTTAACTCACCAATTAAAGGTATGATTGGTGAGTTAATTGCAAAACTAACCTATGACGACTTAATTGTAAGTCGTCTAATTTAAAAAAAAATATTGATATTTTAATTTTCACACTACAAGAAAACAGCGGTATTCTGACGGACGTTCCGACGGAAAATGAATTCCTCGGAATATACCGAGGAATTTCCGAGGCCATTCCGAGGAAACACAAAATTTGGCTTTCTCGGAATTTCCTCGGAATATACCGACGGAATTCCGAGGAAAATTCAGTTCGTCGGAATATTCCGACGGAATACCGAGGAAAATTCAGTTCGTCGGAATATTCCGACGGAATACCGAGGAAAATAGTATTCCTAGGAAAAAACCGATGAATTCCGAGGAAATATTATAGACGTTAGAGAGCCGTTGGGGGGATTTTAAAAATTCCGAGGAAATTCCGAGGGCAGAAAGGTTTTCCTCGGAATTTCCTCGGAATAGATCTTGTCGATTTAGAGATTTGATTATACATTCCTTTTCCTCGGAATTTTCCGAGGAAATTCCGACGACGATAGAGTTTTCCTCGGAATTCCCTCGGAAAATTCCGAGGAAATTCCGAGGAACTTGGGGTTTTAAACCGAAAACAACGTTTTACGGATTGAATAACACGTATATAACCTTCATTAAGTGTCTTAACCAGATTATGAAGTCAAACTTTGGTGTTTTACCCAATAACAAACACTTTTACGATTGCATGAACGAAAACCATACAACATAAGAGAAACACTTATACACTTTAACAAACGGTAAAGAGAATACTTACAATTATTTTTGAAATTTTGTTATTTCATGGTTTATGATCATCTATACAAAGAATCCTCAATGGTATGCATTATAATTGTATAAGAAATGAAATACGGCGAAAATAATCGATGTTTTGAAACCCCAAACCCTGGTTCCTCGGAATTTCCTCGGTAAATTCCGAGGAAATTCCGAGGAAACCTGGTTCCTCGGAATTTCCTCGGACTTTTCCGAGGAAATTCCGACGACGATAGAGTTTTCCTCGGAATTCCCTCGGAAAATTCCGAGGAAATTCCGAGGAACTTGGGGTTTTAAACCGAAAACAACGTTTTACGGATTGAATAACACGTAGATAACCTTCATTAAGTGTCTTAACCAGATTATGAAGTCAAACTTTGGTGTTTTACCCAATAACAAACACTTTTACGATTGCATAAACGAAAACCATACAACATAAGAGAAACACTTATACACTTTAACAAACGGTAAAGAGAATACTTACAATTATTTTTGAAATTTTGTTATTTCATGGTTTATGATCATCTATACAAAGAATCCTCAATGGTATGCATTATAATTGTATAAGAAATGAAATACGGCGAAAATAATCGATGTTTTGAAACCCCAAACCCTGGTTCCTCGGAATTTCCTCGGTAAATTTCGAGGAAATTCCGAGGAAACCTGGTTCCTCGGAATATTTTCATTTAACCGGGTAAACCAAGCCGCCAAATATTTCGCGAAAATTGAATTAATGATTTCCGAGGAAATTCCGACGGATATAGTAAATATTTCCGAGGAAATTCCGACGGATAATTTCCGTCGGACCCCTCATTTTATTAGGTCGAGCCCGACCTTCTTCCCCATTTCTCTCCGCCGCAATCTCTCTTTCTCCTGCGATTTCGTCGACTCCTCTCTTCTCCCTTGCGATTTGCGGCGCTTTCTCTCTTCTCCCTCGCGATTTCCACCCTAATCCTCATGTATGAACCCTATCCCACTCTTTTAGGTTAGATTTGTATGGTTTTTAAGTAGATTTGATGATTTTGGAATGAGATTTATAGATTTTGTTAGGGTGAATGGTAGATTTATAGATTTTGTTAGGGTGAATGGTAGATTTGATTTGTATCACTTGATTTGAATTTTTTTTTTTAGTTTTTATTAATTTTGTGGTTATAAAAATCGAATTTGTAATTATATATATATATTGAAAACGTTTTTTGTATATAAAATCTATTTTTTGCATTTTAAATTCATTTATATATTTATTAAACATTTTTAAAATCTATAAAACTTTTTTTAAGATTAAAAATCATATATATAATATTTAAAATCATTTTTTTGTGGTTATAAAACGTTTTATGTATTTTATATATAAAATATAAATTTCTATATTTATTAAACATTTTTAATATTATGAAAACTATTTTTTTGTAATTATTTAACATTTTAAATATTTTTAAAACTATTTTTTGTAATTATTAACTGTTTTTGTGATTTATTTAAACTATTTTTTAATTTTTATACTATTTTATATTTATTAAAACTAATTTTGTATTTATAAAACATTTTTTTTATTATAAACACTATTTTATTATTTTTTGTATTTATAAAAACTATTTTGTATGTATAAAAAGATGATTTCATATTTATAAAAATATTTATATTTATTAAAACTAATTTTGTATTTATAAAACATTTTTTTGATTTATAAACACTATTTTATTATTTTTTGTATTTATAAAAACTATTTTGTATTTATAAAAAGATGATTTCATATTTATAAAAATATTTATATTTATTATAACTAATTTTGTATTTATAAAACATTTTTTTATTTATAAAAACTATTTTAGTTTTTTTTGTATTTATAAAAACTATTTTGTATTTATAAAAAGATGATTTCATATTTATAAAAATATTTATATTTATTATAACTAATTTTGTATTTATAAAACATTTTTTTTATTTATAAAACTATTTTATTTTTTTGTATTTTAAATATATTTTCTATTTCAATTTTAGTTTTATATTTTCGAATTTCAATTTAAAAAAATAAATTTATATTTTTTTTTAATTTTGGAAATATTCCGAGGAAGTGTATCCCTCGGGATATTCCGACAACATCTTCCTCGGAATATTCCGAGGAAATTCCGACGAACTTGTGGTCCTCGGAATTTCCTCGGAAATTCGTTTCCTCGGAATTCCGTCGGAAATTTCCGAGGAATTTCCGAGGAAAAATGAAATTCCGAGGAGTTATTTCCGAGGACTTTTTTCGTCGGTATGTCGTCGGAATAGCGTTATTCCGACGACATACCGACGATATTTTCCCTCAGTATGTCGCTGTTTTCTTGTAGTGTCACGAGACGACTGAAATGTAAGTCGTCCAGGAAAGTCAAACTTCTGAAATAATCCAGTCAAATACAAAACTAACCTATGACGACTGAAATGTAAGTCGTCTAGCTTTTTTGGAGTTTTTTTTTTAACCAAACAAAAGTAGACGACTTATTTTTCAGTCGTCTCAAATAACAGATTTCAAAGTTAATTGCAAAAATAACCTCTACGTTGACCAGACGACTTATATTTTAGTCATCTGGAATACTTAGATTGAAGTCGTCTGCGTCAATATTTAATAAACTTGCATTTTCTCTAAAACTATAAAGACTTTTTAACATTTTCTTGTTAATTCATGTTTATTAATGAATATTTGGACTACTGAATGAAATTTATAACTTAATTGGTGATATTTATGAGGTTACCATCATTCACATTAATTAAAGTTTCTAACTGATCCGAGAAGACTTCAGTAGAAGTCTTCTCCGCTAGTTTTTAAGTCTTCTGCGTTAGTTTTTGAATAACTTGTATTTTTAAGAATGATAAGTAACTTCAAGATATGTAAAACTCATATTTACAAAATATGTTCTCTCCCATAGTTTTACTAAATTTGACTAAGTAAAAAATATGATATGCAAACTTATAAAAAATATGATATGCTTTGACTAGTTACTATTATTTGTTTCCATCTCTTAAGTATTATTGTTATAGACAATAATGATGATTATTGTTATGAGTTGGAAGAAGGGTTAAAATGCTTCTTAAAATGTTGTATCAATATAAAGCTACCAACATTCTTGTTTATTAAGATGAGAAAAAAGCCATTGGAGTTTATTATTGCATATGAGAGATCCAAAGATAAGAAAAAGGCTACTGGAGTCTATTATTTCATTGATTTGTAAATGTGTAAACACATTGTTAGCACATGTATTACATCTTGGAAAACATTATTACTGATTTTACAAAAAATTCACAACTAAAAGAGTAGACATGTAATTCACAAAACAGACCACAAACAAAACTATTATAGATCATTCCTCTACAAAGACAAGATTGTACTCCACTTGATATGGAAGAAGACTTTGTCAGAAGACTTTCAGGAAGTCCAGACGACTTTTAGGAGGTCCAGACGACTTCCAGGTAGTCCATACGACTGAAGTGGAAGTAGTCTGGAAGACTTCCTGGAAGTCGTCTAGTGCATTATATTTTAGAAGACTAACAGGTAAGTCGTCCCAGAAGTCTTCCAAATCTGAAAAACTTGCATATCAAATCCAGATCTGAAAAACCTGCATATCCAAAAACGTTCAAATGGCTTAAAAACAGAAAAAATGAGTGGAAGATTAGATAAATCTACTTTTATAGAACACACAAAAATACATATCTAAAATTAATAAATCTACCTTTAAATGAGTGGAAGATGAGTACCATCTGATTAAAAACCTGCAAAAAAGATAGATTAGTAAGAAAGACATGAGACAAAACTGAAAAATTCATATAAAGTTTGATATTTTCGAGTCAAAGAGATTAGAGTGGGTTTGGAGAGTATTCGTTTGGGAAAAAAGTAAGAACTTTATACAACAAGAAGTTACCAAATGAAGAAAAATCAAACATAAAAACTTACCAAAACGCTCAGATCTATTATAAAAGGGAGACTTCGTCAGAAGACTTCCATGAAGTCCAGATGACTTCCAGGAAGTCCAGACGACTTCCTGGAAGTCGTCTGGAAGACTTCCTCGAAGTCGTCTGGACTTCATGGAAGTCATCTGGACTTCATGGAAGTCATCTGGACTTCAAATCCAGATCTGAAAAACCTGCATATCCAAAAACGTTGAAATGACTTAAAAATAGAGAAAATGAGTGGAAGATTAGATAAATCTACCTTTATAGAATACACAAAAATACATATCTAAAATTAATAGATATACCTTTAAATTAGTGGAAGATGAGTACCATCTGATTAAAAACCTGCAAAAGAGATAGATTACTAAGAAATATATGAGACAAAACTGAAAAATTTCATATAAAATTTGGTGTTTTCAAGTCAAAGAGATTAGAGAGAGGTTGAAGAGTTTTAGAGAGATGAACATTACATTTTTGTTGTAGCCATTTGAGAGGAGGAGAGAGAATGTGTAAATTTTTTTTATATAGGGAGACAAAAAAATCCAATTAGGTTAAATATTTTTGATTCAGACGACTTCCTAGACGACTTACTTGTAAGTCGTCCAGAAGAGTTTAATATTTTTAGCGGGAAATTAAAATATTTTTAGCGGAAAACTTAAATAGAAGACTATCCAGACGACTTACAAGTAAGTCGTCTGGTTTAAATTATTTAAGCGGGAAAATAATTTTTTTAAAAATTTTAGGCGGGAATATTTGGACGACTTACATGTAGGTCGTCTGTTTTAATTTTTTCACCAGACGACTGAAATGTAAGTCGTCTAGACCCTAAACATAACTCCTAAACTTAATTAACTAACTAAACACTTCATAAAATCAAATTAAACTTCAAAAGTATTTACTATACACAAAAATAAACACGTATAGGTAAAAAATTAATTTTTTAAAAAAACATTCAAGCTTTCCAAAATCTAACCCTAAGAATACATACAATACTACAACATATGTTGTCAAACCCTAGACCAAAGAATACCATGATTCACTACCTACACTCATCTATGTTGAAAACAATTCAGTTTTGTTATATTTTAATTTATATCACTTAAAACTGTTTATAATTTCATTGATTTTAATTTTTCGCTTATCAAAATATTTTTTTTAAAAATTTATAAATTATTTTTAAGATCAGCTACACCAGAAGACTTACTTTGAAGTTTTCCAGACGACTTCCAACATCTCAGACGACTCAGGCGACTTACTAGGGCTATATTCGTAAAAATAACTTCTGTATTTTTGTTTGATCACAAGGGACTGGGATGTAATTTCACAAGGATTTTAGGTTAGTTTTGCATTTGATTCAAGTTTGGGTATAAGTTTGGGGTTAAAGTCAAGTTGTGGGTTAGTTTTGGCAAATTCTCCAAAATCTTAATCTACAATTCAAAACCTAGAGCTTAGATTCTACAAAAAAAAACTAAAACTACAGCACAAAACCTACAAATTACATTCTACAGTAAAATATCTAAAGCTACATCAGTAACCAATTAGACCTTATGTTAACCAATTGTTTTTTTTTCCTTAAACATTTCACAGCAAAAAAAATCACTGCAAAATTAAAATATGGTTGTAGATGGCTTTATTTCCAGAGCAAAAAAATAGTATTTTACAAAGTTACAACAAAATAATCTACATCAAATAAACCTATAGCTTAAATTCTACAGCAAAAAAACATAAAGCTACAACTCATTCTAATACCCTCCTAATTGGTTCTCTGTAGACTAATATATGCCATTGAAGTTTTTTGTTTGAACGGATAAGATATCTTCTTTAATTTGTAAAATAAGAATCTTTAATTTAGGAATATATTCGTAAATGTGTAAATAGATTTACTGAATGTATTTTATATGGATATTTCGGAATTATGTCATCTTTTTGAATATGATTTAAATGTATATTTACGAAAAAACATTTTTTGAAAATTTACAAAGATGCTTTTAAATATGTATAATATCATTACAAAATTTAGATATCAAATTCAGAAATGTCTTCCAAAAATTTAGGAAGATATCATACATATTTTAGAATATTTTATTAATATACACATAATTCAAATTCAGTAAGATATGATTTAAGAAATTATTTTTGAATACACATTTATAAAAGTTTTTCTAAATTTTATGAAGATATTATACATATTTATTAATATTAGGAAGATATTATACATTTATACTTATTCAGTTAACTCAAATTCAGAAATATATCATACATATTAAGGAATTATTTTCTAAAATTTCTGAAGAAAAATCTTTCCAAAAAGAAACATTTTCTTTAAAAAAATTTGAAACGGATAATTTCAATTTTTTAAAAATAAATGTCAAAATAATTATTCAAATATTTATTTATGTTTATGTATCTGTAAAATATGGTTATAATTGTAGTTTAACCTTTTTAATGAAATCTATTTGATCATTGTTTTTGTGATAAATTAGGGTATTTGTCAAAGTTGTTTCCTAAAATTACTACTAATTAATAAACCATCGGGCCTGAAGGCCCACATAAGGCTGATAATATTTGCTTTTCTTTCTGCAGCGATCCTTTTAAAACCTCAAACAAAGTCTAGACTCTAGAGATTCCGTTGATCCCCCCCCCCCCCCCCCCCCCCCCCCCAGCTTCTCTTTATCAGCCAACGGTAACACCAACACCAACACTAGAACATCCGTCGCCGGCATCATCAGTAATCTTTGAGACTGTCAATAATTTTGTCCTTTCTCTTCTCCTTCACGTTTTCCCTTTTGGGAATTAACTAATAGATCACATCACGCTTTCGGCTCGCTATTTGGATCGAGCTGAATGATCTTAACTTTCGAATGACTAGTGTTTGTTTTTTTCGACATTGATATCAGATCGAGCTGTTTGATCTTTCTGAATCGGTCACCTACAAAAATTGCTTTTGGTTTCAGATTGGCAAATTGGACCTAAACGAAACGATTTTTCTAAATTAATCTTATGTAACGGGCTAGCTATTTTTTTTGAACATTGGTTACAACTCTAAAAGCTTATGTTGGGGTCAAAAACGGTCACGACGGAATTACCACCCGAAAATCCTCGGAAATTGTATTTCCGAAAGAGATAGTAAAAAGAAAGATATAGCTTTCGTAAAAAATAACCAATACGAAATTTTTACGAAGAAGTATCCTTGAAGATTCGAAGCAAATAAACCAAGCTCGGTCATTGCGTAACTACCGCACATACACGCTGTCCGGTCGCTACGTAGCAACCAAGACCGAACCGACCTCAGTCGCTACGTAGCGACCGAGCATCCAACCCGTTCGGTCGCTACGTAGCAGACGAGCCTGAGCCAAAGCTCGGTCGCTACGTAGCGACCGAGCTCGGCAAAGCTCGACCGAGCTCGAGCTCGGTCGCTACGTAGCGACCAAGCGGGACGAGCGCTCGGTCGCTACGTAGCGACCGGGCTCAAGCCGAAGTTCGGTTGCTGTGTAGTGATCGAACTCCTCCGAACATCGATACAACACCAATCCATGCATTCTCGTCAAACCTTCAAATGCTATTTCTCGAAGACCGTAGCAAGCTCAGTCCATGTTTTCTGCTATTCTAACTCAACGATTTTTAATGTCAAGTTTCAGCGGATAAATACGGAAGTTTTGAAAATAATTGTGAAGATCGGAAAAAATGGAATATCTCCATTTTTATGCTATGACGGCTTAAGGGCAGAAGAGTAAAAACGTAAACCGACTTTGGAGCTAGTATATAAGAAGTCCTAGGCGATGAGCATGGAAGAGAACTTTTTCAGAGCAAACTTAGCACTTAGAGCAATTTAGGCATTTTTCCGTTTTTGTTATTTCGAGCTGCGACTCAATTAGGTTTAGCCGTCTTAGGGTTGCTAGAACTAGGAATCTCGCCGACAGCTCTTGAGCGCAGGCTTATACCTTGTTGTAAACACTCATACACAAATTTGGAATAAGATCTTCTTTGCTCTCTTTTTCGATTTCTTATACTTTATCGTTGTTATTCTCGTGTTCTGATTGTTTGACGTGTGGTAATTAGCAGATATCCGGGTCCTCTGGAAAATTAGAATTTTCCTAGTTTTCTTATTTAAACGGAAATCGACAGTCGGTTCCCACAGCTTAATTCTTTTGATTGCATTTGATTATGGAATTGTTACCCGGCCCTTTATATAGATGTCAGTTGGTGGCTGCTAAATCCAAATTTGTTTTATTGCATAGGGAAGAGTTTTACTGAAAGATGGCGTCTAAATTGCTACAGCTGAAATCAAAGGCATGTGAAAGCATCCAAGTTTGTGTCAAAGCACGGCACAACTTACTACAAACAGTTGCTCGAGGATAACACGCAGTATATCCAGGAGCCAGCCACTGTAGAGAAATCCATTGAGCTGTCTAGGCAGCTTCTCTACACTCGTCTCGCTAGGTAGACGTTGTTGTAATACTGTGCCTAATCACTCCTGTTTAATAGAGGTCTTGGTGTAGATAATAGATACCGAATACTATAGCTGACGTGGCTGATGGTTACTGTGTTGGCAAGTTAGTGAAGTTGCTGATTGAGTCAGAGGCTTTGCTGTTACTGAAACTGGGGAGTATAAATAAAGATCCATGAGTGTTGTTGTTGAGGGGGGAATGATAGAGAGTTGTTAGGCAAATCAGAAGAGTGTCTCTGGATTTGAAGGACATTGGCGTTAGGGTTCATAGCCTTCTCGTCTTGGTATTGTTACGGTTCGTACGATAAGCAATAAGATCGTCTTTTACATCTTAGAGTCTTATCAATTGGTGCGGTGAGCGACTCGATCATCGCGACGGTGAGCGGTTCGAGCTTTTGGTGACGACAATGGCGTATCAGAATTTCGCGACGACGGCGACGAGATCCGAAGCTGGCGAACAACAAATCCAATCGTTCTATCAATCATTTGATGCAAAGATCGATGCGAAGTTCAATAGGATCGAAGCAATGCTTCAATCATGCATTGCGACGCTAGAACAACGATCACCTCAGGCGGATTCGATTGGAATCTTTCCGAATCCTAATCAGCTGAAATCTTCTACTCAGGTATCTGTTTCTTCATCGGAATAGTACGGGAACAATCAGTTAGGTTATCGGCAAGTAGTTGAGAATTTTGATAATCACGAAGAGGAAAGATTCATAGAGATTCCTGTGTTTACATGTGTTGATTTGAGACCATGGATTGAGTGGATGGAGAATCGGTTTGCGTCTGAAGAGTTCACGGAGCTACAAAAGCTTGCATTGGCTCGCGGTTTCATCGATGGAGAAGCGGAAGCATATGTTCACCGCATGAATTCGTTCGTCCCTTTCCAAAGCTGGAAGGATTTGAGAGAATCATTGTTGTGGAAGTATGGTGAACGAAACAAGGCAGAACAAGGTAGACACTTACAGATGTCTACAACAAGATTGATTCCGTCTATCAACTCGACTAATCAAGTCCAAGAGGTCGAAGCATTAGCAACAGTCACGATACAAGCGGAAGAACCTAAAATGGATGAGAATTTGATTCAAGACAGAGAGTTAGATCCTGTGACAGAATCGAGTCAGGACAACAATGATGATCATGAATCAATCGTTACTGCCTTGAATCCACATCTGCATTCAGAGACGTCTGCTTCACTCGTGATTGGTGTACCAAGATTACTGATCATGAGAAGGCCAATGGTACATCACAGGAAGAAGATGTGTTTGGCTCCTAAGTCTTGGAGGTTTAAATACAAAGGACATCTAGTGAAGAAACGAAGATTGGACGTTGTACAGACAATTTTAGAGTTTCAGTGGAGGGAATTGTCGAGCTCTGAATCTAAACTCAGTGGAGAGTTGGGGAGAATGTTGTCTGGAACTAGCGGTGAAGATCTTGGTACAGTTCCAAGTGTTGATTTAATGAGAGAAAGAGCGGGTACCAAGGAACAGTCACTCAAGCTTAAGTCTGGATACCAAAAAGATTTTCCGTTCGCCACTCATGCAGCTACTGAGTCTGGGATACAAGTGGTGTTTGAGACAGTTCTACAAGATATTCAGGAACCTGCACCTTGTTTGCCGAAGAAGGCTGAGTTAGACGCAACTTTGCAGACCAGCCTTACGTTGACAATGAATCAAGCTAAGCCGACGAGAAAGTTTAATAGCGTTTCAAGCCGTTTGCGGTTTGTTCTGGTGAGTCTTCAGTCACATAAAGAGTATGGGTTGTCAGAAGTTGATGAGGCTGTAGATTCATGGACACGAAAATGGTGCAAAGACTGGTGGTTTAATTTCAAACAGAGTGCAACGGTTAGAGAAGCTTTTCGATTACAATATTACAGGGAAACATGTTACAGCGAGCAGTTTCTGATGAAGCAAAAGAGTTTGAGCAACGTGGTACAGACTTGGAGCAAACAAAAGCTTATGATAAAAAACATTGATGTTCATATTACATGTACTGCAGATCAAGAGTATGATGTTATTCTTCATAGTGGCAACCTTGTGCTGAATCACTACCTTCCATGTATGCAAATTGTGAACTTTCGGTGGACGCTACTAGTGGAGAAGCTGAACAATGACGTGATGATAAGAAGCAACGTAGCTGAGTGGCGTACAAATTTGGGATCAGGCCACTACGTCCTAGTCTTTTTTCTTGTGCTGGTGAGGCTCATATATACCGGCAGGCACAAGGGACACTGTATGAAGCTTGCACAAGCATATAATGATTGGAGTGATGGTCGTCACATTCCGCAACTGACTCTGGCTGAATCAAACCTTGAAATGGTTAACCTATTCTGCTTGTTTTGCATGTTGCACTGGCTACCAGAGACTGATGCAGAACTTGCACGACTAGCTGTGTTTGAGTCAGTTCTACAAAGGCCTAATGTCTATGAAGCGTTATCAAAGATGTGTGGGACTCTGAATTGGCAAACAAGGAAGCATATAGATATTGATGCAACTGCCGCTAGCTCACCGGAGAACGTTGAGTCTGACATAATTATGCAGGACAGTGTTGCGGTAATAAGAAAACACAACCTTGACGATGAGAAGTTTCAAGTCAAGCACAGATGGAGAATCAGAAGATGCGTTTCCAGACTAACCAGAGACAGTATCGTGTTGCAGCAGCTCTATTCACAGCTTGGGGTGAAGCTAGCACTTGCAGTGCTTTAGGTGAAGCCAGGATTTGCAGAGCTTGAGGACAAGCTCTATTTGAAGCGGGGGGTAATGATAGATACCGAATACTATAGCTGACGTGGCTGATGGTTACTGTGTTGGCAAGTTAGTGAAGTTGCTGATTGAGTCAGAGGCTTTGCTGTTACTGAAACTGGGGAGTATAAATAAAGATCCATGAGTGTTGTTGTTGAGGGGGGAATGATAGAGAGTTGTTAGGCAAATCAGAGGAGTGTCTCTGGATTTGAAGGACCTTGGCGTTAGGGTTCATAGCCTTCTCGTCTTGGTATTGTTACGGTTCGTACGATAAGCAATAAGATCGTCTTTTACATCTTAGAGTCTTATCAGTAGATTTCTTAATGGTCTCTTTGTTGCTGTGACTGACTTGATTACAGCATTCGTGGACGTACTGAGTCGTTCTGGAAGGAAGTTGATCACGTGAAAGGCTTGTGGAAGAATCGTGCGGATTTGAAGGTGGAAGAGGCTGGTATTGCAGTACTTTTTGGTCTGGATTGCTTTGTATGGTTCTGTGCAGGTGAGATCGTCGGAAGAGGCTTCACTTTCACCGGCTACTACCCTCTACTTACCCTTGAAGAAACAGAGCAACCCCATTAACAGATGCTTCCATTGATCGCTGAAAAAGATTTTAAAATCATTAACTAGCGGTTTAGAATCGATCTCATTGCTGACATTAGAAGCAAAAGTTAATTTTTTTCCTGTCTATGGATAATCAGATACACCCAAAATTTGAAGCTGAGGCATCGTCACTCATGCTCGCTCTTAAATAATATTAGTCGAGCACTTGTTTGCAAGTTTTTTTGTTGTTATTGAGTTTCATTACAGTGAAGAAAACCATGTTTCTTACTCACAACAGAGATAACAGAAACAAAGTTTGGTACTTTTGAAGACTTTGATGGTTTATCATCATCGCTATTTCATAGTGGTTTTGAACCGTTTGGTAAGATGTCTTACTCTCGTACCACTAGGCCAACTAAACGCTCTCTTTGAACAATTCTCAGAGTGGTTAGTTTAAACGCAGGTAACAGGTGCGGAAGTTTGTAAATATGGTTTTGGAACCCGACTACCAATGATTATAGACAGATCGCTAAAAACTTATAAGAGAGATTATAGACAAATCTCTCGTGATTGACATGGAATCTATAGTTTTGCGTCAATAATGAGAGATTATTCAGAATCATTCTGTTTTTAGTCAAAACTTGCACTGTTGCCATCACAGAGTTACTCTCAAGTGTATTGGAATGACTTTTATCTCTACCTTGCTTTGTATGCATACATATAGTTCCTTAGTTTTTTCACTTCTTCAGATGATTCCTCCAGTAGATGATCCACGTATAGACAAATTCCAGCTCCGCTTCAAAATTCAAAGTAGAGTAAGTTGATACAAAACATTAGTGCCATACACACATGATCTATATTAGACATCAGGTTATATATACGGGATAGATGCACCAACCAAAGGGGACCAAATAGAAGCCATATAGCATCCCACCGGAACTTCGGAAGCCTAGACCACGAGGGAGAATAGATTTTAGCACAACTCTAATAAAACGAATTGCCAAAATGTAGCTCTTGTTGATCCAGCCTAATGGTACTAAAAGTAGCATATCTATGAACCAGCATCTCTAGAGCAAATTGAGATCAAAAGCACTTAAGTTTCTCTTATGAATGTCTATCAATTGTAAGATAAGATGTCATCTGAAATGATGAAAGGTATACTATATCTAGTGTACCTCAGTAAGTAGTAAATCCAAAAGATGGCCAATGCAGATCCGGGAACACAAGAGTACCAAAACCACCTCCTATGATCATTCTTCTTATCTAGTAGCCCCACAATTGAGAGGCAGCAAGCCATGATAGCAATCCACTCTGATCCATAAAAATCCGGCAATAAAACTGTTATTGTTGCAAAACTCAAATAACATGCAAAGTAACTGAAGACCAAGTAGCAAAGTCTTGTGATGGCAGTAAGGTTTCACTAAATAGGTTCTAATAACTATACTAGCAGAGAAGCTACAAAGATCAATCCAATAGTTTTCATTCTCAACTATTCCATCAAGAGACATGTGAAAAGTGATGCCCAGGAACTACAGCCAAAGAATGACCAAGTGAAAGTGTGCATTAAATTAATATGCAATAAACCATGGATGGATTCAAAGTAAGAACACAGAGATGAAAGACAAACCAGCTGAAATGACCATCCACGACTTAAGATCTTCCATGAAGTAGGCATGATACCGCTGCTCAGAATAAAAAAAAAAAAAAATACAGAATCTATAAGTAAAACAAGAATCATAAACTGAGTTTTAAATTGTAATTCAACTTAAAAGGAGAACACCGTACCAGCTCCCACGGTGACATGAACTGCTGAAAACTGGAGTAGAAGAGGAAAGCTCCGTAGCAAACCAGAAGAACGGCGAACACGCTCTACACACAATGAAGAATCGAAACATTTTTCAAAATCCACAACTCTCAAGTTTGTATTAGATGATCATACCTTCCATTGACGACTTTGCTGAGCGTGAGCTTCTTCGAGCGACCTGACGTACTCTTCTTGCTCTGTATAACGAACAAAGTGTTTACGAATCTGCTTGAGTAATTTGAATAATAAGAAGAAGAACCTTGCGTATCGATAGGCCGAGAATCGATGTCGTCAAAAGTAGGAAGGGCGAGCTTATCATCATCATCTTCGTCGTCGCCGCGAGTTCTCCGCCATCTTCTCGCTAACTTCTTCATAGATTTTTTCTTCAGAGGATTTAGATCGAATTAGGAAATGTTCAACGTCAGTCATAGACATGAGAGTCATTTCGAGTCCTCTTCTCTAGTTACGGCCCATTTATAAGCCCATATATGAAAGCCCAGTTCTAGAGCCCACAAAGAGCGATATTTCCATCTCCTAATAAAACCAGGTGGACATTAATACAAATTACTAGGCCTTGCTCGTATTATTCCAAGGTTCTAAAAATCGGTATAGACGGCGTCTAGGCCCCCGCCTAGGCGGTAAATCGATCATATCCGAAACGATTTTTTTTAAAATCTGATTTATAACGATTTATATGATTCAAATTGGTTTAAACAGTTCCAAATCAGTTAAAATTGGTTAAAATCGATCTAAAATTGTTTATATATATATTAAATTAAGCAATAATATTATTACAAATCTACAAATTTGTCTACTTTCTTCTGTTTTGTATATTTAACTTTGATAAATGTATAAAATATATAAAATAAATTGTCTATATATGTTAAATGTATAAAATATATAAAATAAATCAATAATTTGCTAACGCCTAAATCTCGTTTAGGCCCTAAATAATTCGTCTAGTCGCTAGTCCTCTATAAAGCGTCTAGCTACCGTCTAGCGATTTTTAGAACATTATCTTTTTGGTTACATTAAGAAAAAAGAATGGAACAGAGAGATTTGTGGTGATGTAGATAGAACTTCCAACTCGAATTTGGTAACTAAAACTGATACACACACTTTTTACCTAACCACGTTTGTGTAATGGGTACGCGTGTAATTATTTGTAGGTTTCGGGTTGTTGTACTTGCAACGTGTAGAGATAAGTCCATGGATATAACTGCGGAGCAGTTCATAAGAACGACACGAAGATGAGACCTACGTAGTTAATGATGAGACCAGCCTGTAAGCATGTTCCGCGTGTGAGGTGAGGACTGATCTGACGGCTAAGATTCTCCCAGTTGTTACGATTGACCTTTGACTCCCACAAAAAGTAGCACCAAGTTGGAAAATGCTAAGGATTCCGATCGGACGTGTGTGTATGCGAGTTTTGTTTCTTCACATTTTAATTTAGAATAGTAAGATATTTTAAAGTGATAATGTCATAATACATAAGGGTAGAACAAACTTTTTGGTTTTATAGTAAAGACTTTAGACTTGAGAGTCCCTGAGAAAAGGGGACCAAACGAGAAATGATCACTTAAGTCTCAAAATAGGTCCGGACTTATACTTTCTTTTATTCTGGTCATCGTCAAGGGTTGGATTTGTTCAGCATTAGTCATGGACAATAAGATTTCGATATTGTACTCTACAAATTTTCATTGTCTGAAAATACAAATGATCTCACAAATATATTTTTAATACGGAAGTTTGGAAAGTCTACCCTTGCACTTGTCACAAAACTACAAATACAAATTTTAAATAGTTTGACTATATATACGAGGAACAAAATATCATAAATGTGACCATTATAAAATACACATGAACTTAAAGTCAACATCATTTTACGTACAAAGACTTTCCAAGCGTGTTGTATATAAGAGGCGCCCAAAAATTCTACGCGTTAGTTAATCTATTCGGAGACGCATATATAGCACGTAGCCGATACCTAAAAAGTATGGTTTATGCTATGCGTCCCGTCGATTACTTAATTGGTATATAATATATAAACCGGAAAACGAAAGATTAATGAGATTAATGATCAGTTGACATTGCATACACATGATCAAAGTATAAAACGAATGTAATAGGAAATTATATTAGACAGGGAGATAGAGACATGCGCATGTATAATGTCAAAAGTATAAAAGTAGAAAGACTTCAAGCATGTAGATAGAATAGACTAAGTGTCGAATCGGTGATTATTTTAAAAATAATTATGCATGCAAAGTCCACTAATCACAATTTAGTAATACTTCTTTGACGCTTTTAAACTCCATTTTAATAAACTTAACTAATGAGATTTCTGTTTTGACGTAGTAGTCAAATCAAATAATTATCTTATATAGCTGTATAAGTAGAAGCATTATTTACATATATAGTATAATATATAGTTTTGTTCCAAAAAAAAGTATAATATATATAGTTATACCAGTCAAAGTATAAACTCAAAGAAACAATTGTGCTTTGTTACAAGTGAATGGCATAACAAAAGTTACATATCGATATAGGTATAATCAACGAAAATATAAACGTATAAAAATGGACGAATTGATTCAGTTGACAAACATCTGAAACTGTAACTATATATTAACAAGTTCTCAACTTCGACTAATGTACTTATGCATATTGAATTTTTCAGTCCTTGTTTTCGATTTTGTGATCATCTAAAACAAGTGTATATAAAAAACTTAT
Source organism: Brassica napus (assembly GCF_020379485.1). Classification (NCBI taxonomy): domain Eukaryota; kingdom Viridiplantae; phylum Streptophyta; class Magnoliopsida; order Brassicales; family Brassicaceae; genus Brassica; species Brassica napus. The sequence continues at coordinate 27,014,936 of NC_063436.1, read as the reverse complement.
ATCAATATGTTTAAGCTAGCTCTATTTGTTTTGCTTTACGATGTACATGTATACTTTAATTAGTTTGCCCTTAGTTTATTGTTTTATAGGTGCATCATGTAAGAAATGCCTATATTTCCGTTGCATGCAACCTCTGAACTATATACCTACCATTCCGTGTTTTTAAATGTATAGAATATAGACGATCTTGTTCACAACATAATATAATAATACTTATAACGGCAAGTTGCATTATTTATATTTATTTTAATAGAGACCATTGTCTTTGCAATATTTATTTTAATATTTATTCATCAAGTGGTATACGACCTCGGCTTTGGCCAAGAGAACGAAATAACTTGAAGACTACTCTAGCTAGAAATGAACTAATCAATTAATACAATTATACTATGAAAATAATTAACTAGTTGATATAACTACAAAAATATTAATTCGATCTCACCGATACCGTGTTTTCGGATAAATTAAAGTAAGAGAAAAAGGGAACACCTTACTTGTTAGAGTTGTAGAGTGACCAAGTCAAAAAGACCCGACCACATAACAACACTAACCTCTTTGGAAATTACATCAACACTGACATAATCTCATTGTTCAATTTAGACCCACTTGCTGTATACAGCAACAGATATCATCTTCAAATAAAAAAAGGTACAACAAATATTATGTGTATATATATCAATGGCCTTCAAGAACAATATGAAAATGTTTAGAGATATTTGTAATGTTCAACATGATAAACAAAAGGAATTATTCTTTTTTTTAACAGCAAATATTACAATCAAAAGGAATATATCAAAAGGAATTATTCAATTTTCGTATATAACAGCAAATATTACAATCAACCTTTAATAAACATGAAATTAACTTGCTTCTTCCAAAGCAAGAAAACAAACAATAGTATCTAGAAAAGAGAAACAAATCAAAACCCACTTTACATAAATGGATTTCAACTAACTGTCCTCTCTTTCCAAGAAAAAAAAACTAATTTCCCCTTACCCTCCATGTATTAGCCATATAAAAATTAAATCGGTTTTGAACTTTTAATTTACTTCTTGTGTTTTAACAATTCAAAACCTTCCTTCGTCGGTCCATGAACTCATGTATTCTCTTCAACGCAATCTTCAAAGTCTTCTCACTCATATTAGCAAAACAAACCCTAAACCATCCAAACTCCGAGCAATGGCACGACGATCCCGGCGATATATTCAGCTTCAGTTCCTTCAAGATCACATCCCAAAGCTCGAGCTCACCTTCTTTCGTATTCGTGTTGAGCAAGAAACCCAAATTCATCCAACAGAACAACCCTGCGTTGCCCTTCAAACACTCGATCCCTTCCTTCTTAAGCCCTTCCACAATTGTCTCGTACCGTCTCCTAAGCCTTTCTCGGTTTATCCTTATGTACTTCTCCGTAAACTCCTCATCCGACAACATGGAAGCCAACATGTGTTGTGTCTGGGACGAGACAAGCGTAAAACTCGACATCCTTCTCGCTGTCCGCACAACATTATCGTTGTACGAGTAAATGGTCCCAACTCGGAAACCGGGAAGGCCAAGATCTTTGGAGAGGCTGTAAACGATGTGGACACGTTCCTTGACTGACACATCATCGATGTTCTCTACGATCTCGGCTACGCTGGTGAATTCTGACGCGTGGAAAACCGAGCCGGAGTAGATCTCGTCGGAGACCAAGTGAATGTTCTTGCGTACGCAGAAGTCAAGGAGATCTTCCAGAGCCTTCTTTTGGACCGTCGCGCCTAATGGGTTTGATGGGTTGGTTATGAGCACTCCTCGGACTCTAATGTTCGCGTCACGTGCTGTTTCGTAAGCTGTCTCGAGCGCCTCAGGGGTTATCTGAAAATGGTTCGAGCTGTCGCAATGAATCGGTACAATTCTCACTCCGGTTCTCCATCTCAAATCTCTATCGAATCTGTAATTTAAAAAAAAAACATTTCGGTAAATACAAATATCCTTTTAAGTAGTATGTGTTAGTTGCAGCTATTTTTTTTTGTTTAATGTAATCAAACCATGTATTTAAATTTAAATATAGAAAGTGTCACGTACGTACCCTGGATAATACGGCGTGGGGACGAGAAGTGCGTCGTTGGGATTGGCGAGGATGAAAGTTAAGAGTTCATTAGCAGCGGTGGCTCCGGCGGTGAGGACGATCCGATCAGGATCGAATCTAGCTTTACCTCCACGGATCTTTTCCATGAAGCTAGCCATGGCTTGTCTGAAAGTTTTGAGACCGTGGTAGTCTTGGAACAGTGCGTTTTCTCTGAACCCACATGATCCTTTTGATTCCCACAACGAGCCTTCTGGGTTCTTCTTCTCTAAGTAACTTTCAAGAAGATCGAACGAGACCTGAAGAAAAGATGATCGACAGTGAGAGACGATTAATATACATTAATTATCCCAGTATATATATAATAATTATTTTTAACAAAAGTTGATAATGGTTAATAATATAACTACCTGATTCTCGGCGAGACCCATTTGAATGACACCGGAAGGGTTATGTGATTCATCGTAAGGATTTTCGTCATAAGCTTTCCAGCCGGCAAAGTAAGGTGAATCTTCACCATGTGTGTCGGAAACTGCCACTCGAGAAAGCTCGACCTTGTTGTTGTTGTTGTCGTCGTTGTTTATCATTAGAGGAAGACCCATTTTTTCTTTGAGCTTCGAACCTGACACGTGACAGCTCTGAAACACAATCTGAGAGAGAGAGAAGGGCTAGAGAGAGAAGTGTGTTGGAGTTATACATTTGTGTTAATGACGGACAAGTATATATAGCAGACGTGACGGGGAGGAAAGACTTTGACAAAATTGATTTTACTCCTTTTTCTTTTTATTATATATTTTGGTTTCAGAAGAAAAAATATGTGTAAAGAATACGGAAGATTCGATTGTGGAAAAAATAGGTTGTCATTGACTTGCAATTGGATGAATAGAAAAGAGTGTTGGCTATTTTATTTTGTTTTTACTCCGAAATTTCTCGGTTTTTCATCAAATAGGAAATGCCACTTCTTCAAATCGTTACTTAACAAGTTCAAAACGTAATGTTGTTTAGAATTTAGTCCGATATAATTAGTATCGTTTCCAATAAAGGAATGGGTTATTTGTTTTTAAATGTGTATGGTTTTCGGGAATGTTTCAAAATATTTGGATTTGTCATTTGCAGCTACATAAACAAAAAACATTTAAATATTGATCAACGTTTTGTAAATACTTTTTGGTATTATATAGTCCTTGGTAAAATGCAATATAGGAAACTTAATGTTTGCTACTACAAATTTGTTTTCCAAAGCTTGATACTTTTATAGAATGCTCACTAAAAACGGTGAAGACGTACTTCCAATATTTTTCCCTTGTCTAGAGGCCATAACAAAAACAAATGAAATTTGAAATACTTTTACATAACAAAAGCTAATAGTATATATAAACAAAAAAATCAGTAGTAGTTTTTTTCCCAAAGCAGTAGTATTGTTTTAAACATAATTGTAGATAAAATCATTTACATCTTTTTACAATTAACTAAAATTTATATTAGAGAGTTAAATATATACTTAATAACATTTGTTGAGGATAGTATATTAAACTCCATAGATAAATGAAATAGATAAACAACTAAACAAAAAGTTCTGATTCGATGTTGTAAGCAAAAATCAAAAGATCGCCTTTTGCCGAAATCGGGTTCGGACAACTGTTAGCTTCTGTCTTCTTCTTCCTCACTTGTCAATACATTTAGGTAATTATCATATTAGTATAATTTTCATATTATTGGTCTTTTATCTTTCAAAATTTTAGCTATGCTATCTATAACCCAAAGACGGTAGTTGAAATTCCGATTATATATAGAGGAGTGGGTGACATTAATATCAACCAATTTTTATACTATATATTATATTAGTATAACTTATAAAGTTTCGGTCATTTGCTGGTTACAATGAGAATAAATAGAGTAGTCTGTAAGTATAACACTACATATTTACAAACTAGAATTGGAATGGATTTTGTAACTTTTCCTTTTTCAATTAACTACTTACAGATTTTTTGTTGGCAGCAACTATTTACAGATTGAATGCACTGAAAACTTATTTGGAAATGGAACTGAATTATTTCTCAAGTATTATTGGGTTGTTGAGCACCCCGGCCAGTTATTTTTTTATTGATTGAAAGTAAATACAAAGTTAGAAGAAGATATAAAATTAAAAAAAAAACGATCACTTAAGCTTTTGTTCACTCGTCTCTCATGGTTATTTTTAAAACTATTTACAACTATTTAAATAATGTCATTTAACAATTTAGATTAAATATTAGTTAGGGGTATGCTGAATCGCGATTACATATTTAGTTTTAGTCTAATCATGGGCCGCATATATATAGTCCGATAAACCCCCATATTAATCTTTTTAACAAAGTTACAACAAAAAAACATTACATATTTATAATTTTCCCCGAGTGGTCAAAGTATGCTCCCTATTCCCTAATGAGTTATTATAATGCACTCTATTAATGGCGGGCTAATTAAACATTTGTTTAATTAACGCATATTTTAGTTCTCGTACTTAAGAACCTAACAACACATGCAACAAGTACAAATACAATGTTTAAATTTACACATGAAGATAAACATATTAAAATATATAGTTGATACTAGTTATGCCTCTGGTACATCTTATATAAAGTATAAATTTCTACACTACCAGATTTTAAGCATACATGCTCTCTTTCTCTCTCCATTTTTATAGTTGCGTTTGTGATGTGATTTTTTCCAATAAGATCACTGTACTACTTTATTTTACATATATATAGATATTTATATGTATAGTGATTTAATAAAACAAAAGTTTTTTAGAGTATTAAACTTTTTAGGATAAAAAGAAGAGGAATACTTAATGATGTGTCGTTGCAAGAAAATACTATATAAAACTCAGTATCATATATATGTGAAGCAAAAAGATCGAGAAGGATATATTGGAGATCTAAGAGTGGTTAAAGTCGAACTATGTGACATAGGTACATAGAATCATATCATAAGATTATGATTCCAATTTTGACCAATATTATGTTCATCAACAATTAAGTTCTTGGAGGATCTTAGGTAACCCCACATATCAAAACAGTAGTTATAAAATTTTATAAGTTTAATACTCACGTAATTGAGTGGATTAAACAGACCTATATTACCATTTTTTGTCAACAATTAATCAAAGTTTAAAATCAGCACGATTTTATCAAATCTGCTTAACAGAGTTTTGTTGATTCGAATTTGTGTTGGTTGGTTACGATTTATGGTCCAAAGACTCCAAACAAAAAACTTACTTTTTTTAGTATAATCATTATTCATACGGCACAATATAGTACATAATTCGAGAAAACATTTATTTCGATGCATAGATTAACAAAAGTTTATCTCCACTTACAATCGAAAATACTGTATATATTGCTAGTGTATCTATACTATTAAAAGATAAAAAATAGAGGTGGACGTTCGGGTACCCATTCGGATTTGGTTCAGATCTAATCAGGTTTCAGGTTTTCGGGTTTAAAGATTTCAGCCCCATTCGAAAATTTCTAAATTTCGATTCGGGTTCGGATAACCCATTTAAATTATTTTTAAAATTTTAATATTCATTATATGCTTAAAATTTATCAAAACATATAAAAAATAATATATTACATATAAATTTGTAAAATATATGTCAAAATACCTAAAATTAACATATAAATTGGTTTGATTTGAATATTTGGATAGAATATCAATAGATATTTCAAGCATTTTGGTGTTTTGAATATATTTTAGCTATTTTAGACAATTACTTTTGACTATTTATGTATATTTTCAAGAATTTTAAACAACTTAAGAGTATCTTATATATTTTGGATGTTTTAAATATATATTAAATCTGAAAATAACTAATATATTTAGGTATATAAATCTATTTCGGTTACATTCGGGTACCCGAGATACTTTTGTTCAGATCGGGTTCGGTTTCGGTTCTTTAGATACCAAAATTTTGAACCCGTTCGGATATTTAATCAATTTCGGTTCGAGTTTAGTACTACTTTTTCGGATCGGGTTCGGTTTCGTTCTTTGGATCTGGGTTTTTTGCCCAGCCCTAGGAAGGAGTCCTAAAAAATCTACTTAAACAAGGTTGTTGGATCATTCTATTAGACTTAACTATTTATTTGGTTTTACCTTACATTTATCTAACTATATAAATACTTTATATAATTTAAATGAACTCATTTATTATTTTCCCATAATCTATTATATAATTACTTTGACAATAAATTCTCATGAATATATGACAGATTATTTAAACATGTTTACACATGATGTGTGATCATTACCACATATAGTTTCATTATCAGTATAAATTTTTAAATGGTTAGTTATGTTTAATAGGTATATAATTTGTATTTTAAAAATTTAAATACTCATTTGGTTCTTAGTTCGGTTTCTATTTTTCGGTTCCAAAGATATATGATATGCTTAGTTATTTATGAAATTCAGCTTAATTTTGAGTTTTTTTCCAGTTTGGTAGGGTTCAGTGCACTCGGATAAATGTACCCAAAACTACATTATCTTATATAGAAATTATATAAGAAAAATTTATTTAGTTTTAAAAATAAACCCGTGCTTTCTAAACGTGGATCAAAATTTAGTTTTTATTAAATGGATGGTGATTAATTTAGTGGAATTTGGAAAATTACAAAGGTTGTAGTTTAATTTTATTTAGAAGAGCTAATTCACGCCTGAAACGTAGTATTGTCAATAGTTGATTCCGAGTTATGAGTTGAAACTAAGGCTTAATAAATAAAAATTAAGTGTTATGTTCGCAAATTTGCCTACACACCAAGATTAAGATTTTGTGTAAAGATTTAATGTTTGTCTGTTTGGACTTAGAATAGGTGACTAGAGGGTATTAACCGGCATAACAATATGATTAATTTTTTTTTTGGTCAAAACAATATGATTAATTTTAATTAATTAATTTAGCTAGAAGATAACGAAAACAAAGTAACCTTAAAATGCTTATAGAGGATATATACACTTATATACACGTACTCTTACAAGTGGTGTATATTTCTATCTGATTTACGTAATACTAATAGACCAGTGTAATCGCATGTGATCAAACCCACCAGCTTAAGATTCGGAAACAAAACTGTAGATTGAATCTCAATACAAGACCAACTTGAAAACAAAAAGGTAATGATGATTTATATGTTCTCATATAGATTTACTTACACCAACAACAATGATGTAGGTGGTATTGTGGCGATCCTTTGCTTCAAGGAAAGATGCGTTCGAAATTATCTTGCTTGGAAAGAGACGTATGAGATTCGGCCAAGAACTCTTGAGAATTTCAATTTAACCACTAAAAGGAAAGATTTTAATAAATAGCTAAGTTTTTTTTTTAACTAATAGCTTAGGTTTTTAAGATAATACAGTACTAATATATGTGAGAAATTTGAGAACTAGTATGAATATTTATATTGTAAGACTGCATCACATATTTTAAAAGAGTTAGGTGTTTTTAATCACAGATTTTAAAAATAGAACTAATGTTTCATCTTTGACACCCCCCCCCCCCCCCCACAAAAAAAAGGAATTAATGTTTACTGAAACGGTGATTAGTTCTAGACTTCTAGCGCATATCGTCTAGTGTAAAACACCAAACACGAGTAGAATGAAGGTGCATGTAAATACCCCAGTAGGTTTAATATGCAATGCATAATAATATCACCGCCACCTCGTTTTCCAAACTGAAAATTTTACGATTGTGCTTTATCATTGGGGATAGATACTGTCCACATTCAGCACCAAGATTTATATATACATTGCATTTTGTTAATTTCTGAAACAACATGTTAGACGAATTTTTTTGGGAAATTAATGGCATGTACGTAGTTGATTTCTTCTAGATTAGTTTCATAGATTCTCTTCAAACCATGCTGGATTATGTCTTCCACAAGAAAGACAAGCCAATGGATTGTTTACATGTTGTGTGTAATTTCATAGGAACATAGAATCAAATTTAGTCACCAATTGATTGATTGATTCCCATAAGTGCATAATAAATGTAATCAATCACTAATTCTAACACGAAATCTTCGAGCAGAAGTTCATGATATCTTATGGACCAATCATTGAAGTATCCACTAATTTTAATGCTAGTACAGTAACTGGCTTAATTTAATACTATATAACATAATAAACAAAGTTGCAAGTTGTAATAGAGAACGTGAAAGAGAAGTGGAGTTTGGCGTCTGTTTGTGCGGCTAATAAGGAGAGCATCTTCATGTAAAAATACGAGACATGCATCAAACGATATTGCAATCTATAATCTATGTTATTTATTAAGTATATAATCTAGCTGTATATAGTTATGCTTTCTTCGGTTAGTCGTCTACATTTTTTCGTTAATATGTGGATTTCACTGAAGCGGTTACATTTATAACACGTTTGATATTCGCTGAACTACTCAACTCAAATTACGAAGTACTAAAACAAAAACAGCTTCCAGTAGTCTTTTTTTGGGTACGAATGTTAATGAATTTATATAGTCTTTCTGATTGAAGACTTGTCTTATGAATCTATGCCATGATTAAAGTACGTCTTTAAAGAAAAAAAATTATTAAAGTCTGTCCACAACAATCATAACCAGTAGAACGAAATTAAACATGAACAAAAACATGAAATGTGGTAGCTAGTAGCAACTAAATTTAATGGATGTTATAAAAAAAGAAACTAAATTGAAAAGATCCGAATACCTAATGATCTGCTATAATCAAATATGATTAAATAAACGATATTGTGAAAAAGTCGTATCTTCCGCAGTATTATGTGTCCAATGAGAAGAGCCCACGAGTGTATATGTTTCATTCTTCTTGTCACTTGTCAGAAATGGATTAACTCATCATCTTCAGTTGGTAAGTCGTATCTTCTGACTTCTGATTCCACCATAGCCTTATATCATGTTAAATATTCAGAAACGCGTTATGACATGCAAGGATATTCCAAACGTGTTTGTACGAACACTTTCTTGTACTGTGCAACACAAGCTCTCCACTGCCAGCGTTACTTATCTTGTCAAGTATTCATTTGAGTTTCTTTTTCATGTATAAACAAAACCTCAAGCTATACAAATTAAAGAGTTATATTTACAACTTGAAGTACAAAACTTCGAACCTTTTTGTATTCATTTTGGACAATAAGATTATAGATAGCAAAAAGTGTTGATGTCATAGCTTAACAAATTTGAATTATTGCCTCAATACAGTAGTAATTATATATTTTATATTATTATTCTATGTGCATATGAAGCCAAAACTTGCCTTTTCATTGAAAACTTTAGCAGTACCTTCATAATTTATTATTGTTCCTTTTTATTTTGTAAATATGAACAGTTAAGGGCAAATCAATAGCCTCAATATTCACACAAAATCAGTAGCACCTTAACTATATAAAAAAATTCATGAACTTAAATACTTTATCCGGCCAAAATTATTTGCATTCACACGCTGATCACGCTATAAGGATACGGTCCAGTTCATGATTACAGGATCCATATACGGCTGCCGATATAAGATTCTTGATTTTTTTTTTTTTTTTGTAACAAACAGCTATTCTATTACTCAAACTTAAGTTGGTCTGGATAACCAGACCGGAATAGAACAATCAATAAAGCAAAGAAATCTACGAAAAAACGAGCATTCCTAGCTAGCGAGTCGGTAATTCTGTTTTGCGTTCTTGTAAAATAACTGATCTTAAAGTCTGGAAAACACATCTGGAGAATCTGTATGACCTCCAACTCAGTTGAGAAGTTTAGCCAAGCTTGTGGATCCGTTATCATTGTAATCATGTCCTTGCAATCTGTCACAAATCTCTCACAGGTCGAATGATGTAGCATACGCTCCATAGTCCATCTTAGCGCTTCCAGTTCCGAGTGTAGTGCTGTCTCACACCTCCTTAAGTTCTGTGTCCCCATAAGTTGGATCTTCCCCATGTTATCTTTCCAAACCCATCTAATTCCACTGAATTGATCTGTGGGGGTCCATTGAACCGTCCACCATACAAATAATATCCAAGCTTAAGGGCTTATGGTCATACTCTGGCCATATTCTTGGTGTAGCTCCAGCAAAAAAATGTCGCGTCGATAAGTAGGACTTACGGCCATACTCTGAATCATCGGTATATTCTCTTGGTCTACATAGTGTTCCAGTAGTCGAGCATACCACTCATTTGTTTCAAGATTAATATGACTATTGACGTTCATCTTTGGGTGTACTACTGGGGTCCTGGAGCGAGCCAGCCTTGCTGGAGTTGAGGGAATCCATGGTCTGCCAAATATTAATTTCATATCTAGAATGCACTTTATTCCTGATACCCAAAAGTAATAGTTTTTTTGCCGTAATAATACTCGTTCACACATAATATGGGTTATCCACTGCATCAATTCGCAAAGGCAAACTCAATCGATAGTATTTTTCTCGAAAAACTCTCGCCACTAATGAATCTGAAAATTGTATAAGACGCCAAAGTTACTTCGTTAAAAGAAGTAAGTTGAATTCATGAATCATTCGGAAACCAATTCCTCCCTCCTCTCTAAGTGCACACATCTTTTTCCATCTAGCTGAGATAAGATTCTTGATATATTCTTTACTTTGACGTTAATTATATTTATGTGGTCAAAGTTAATTTTATGGGTTCTTTTATATCTAATGTTCTAATACTATGAATTTGATTGATAATTCTGAAAAATTGTACCACGACAACAAAAAAAATGTTCTGATAATAAATTTATCAATCAACAGATAAAAATTTAGTGAGGAAATATATTTATTTTTATAAATCATTGCATTACCGTTACTATATCTTTCTGGTTTTAACCATATCAATATCACTTACCATGCACTCCACACCCCAAAAAAGCACTTACCAGTAAAAGACCGCATGCACAAGGTCGATGTAATTAATTAAAATTAATATATAGTATGTCCTATTCTTAACATTTTATTTTAAAAATATCAAGAAAGATTTAAACATGCGTTGTACAATACTGGTTTGGTAACCGGATCGTATTAACCGAATTATTGTAAGCTAGCTAGTTCTCGCATCTACATTATATTAGCTAAATATGCATTTAGAGTAGAATTCTTCCACTTTGACAAGTTCAGTGACACTATTTATTAGATTGCAAGTAAATTCTAATGATTCACATATATGACATTGAGGTCTATGTATTTTAGTTTCATATTGGTATACCGATTAATAAACGCTATGTATAATCGCCAATTAGTAGTTATATTTGTTCGTGATCTCGATGGTCCAAATTTAGGGTGTGACTGTATTGTATAAAGTAAGTGAAAATTTATTTTAGCTCATTTCTTCTGATTTTATCCAGTCAAGTGGAAAACATTCAGCTCATTTACTCTTAACAAAGTGAAAAAAATAGAGGTAAATGTTCTTTCAACTTTTGGTAGATGAAAATATTACTCTGGATTTGACAGTTCTCTTTCCTTCCATTTTCACCATTTCATTTTCACTATTTTACTCTACTAATTATCAGTCACAACCTTAGAGAAATAAATTTTGTTAATTTGATGGTTCTTAGAATATCTCCAAAAAAAACTTTATTTTGAAGTTTCCAAAACTCTATATTTGAAGTTTAAATGTGTTTTTATCCAAAAGCAAAACTTCAAACTTAACTTCAAAACTATTTGTATTTTATAGTATAGTCCTTATATTTGTCATAACTAATTTGAATTCATAAAACTTTTGTAAATAACTAGCACATATATAAACATATTACAACAATATTAATTAATAAAATATTATATTAAAATATAAAATTTTAAACAAAATAACTTAATTAATATTAAACTTTAAGAAAAATACCATATTATTCCATAAAGTGATTTCGTAATGCATATATGATCTGCTAGTGCATTTCGAAGCAAAACTAGCTCTCCTCATTTTTAATTTGTAGATTAGAGATAAAAAAATTGTTGAAATCGGGAGATATTAATACTTGTACATACATTAGATCATAACAAGAAAATAAAATAGAAACATAAAATATTGCTAAAATACTAACTTTTATCGATGATATTTATACTCGTGAATATATTCAGTATGTACAAGAAAGAATTGTACGAAAAGACATCATCATCAACAACAACAACAACAACCATTTTCAATTACACAAAAAAATTGGACAATATTTGGAAATTTTGAAGGTTCCAGATCAACCTTACCTGACTATTAGTGTTGTTGTAATATTTAAATATGTGTAATAGTTATGTCTTCATGTAATTTTTTTAATGTTTTTTTGTATATTTTTGTTATCTAAATCTAGTTTTAAATATTTTAAATCTTCTTTTAAAGGTTTATTTAATTTTATGCGTAAACTTAAATTTTGTAAACAAAACTTAAAATATTTATGAGATATAATTTTTTATAAGAATTAAAATAATAAACAAGAAGATATTTATGAATTATAAATGTGATGTGTAATTGCAGGGACCAAAATACAAATAAAAATATAAAATTTCAAATTTGAAGTTTTGAAAAGTGAAACTTCAAATATAGAGTTTCACTCCTCAAAACTTCAAAATTTGAAGTTTTGAAGTTCCTTTTTGGAGAGCAAAAAACTTCATATTTGAAGTTATAGAGTGTCTTTTGGAGATGCTCTTAGATCATGATTAATGTGGGTTTTTAGGATGAGGTTTTTAGCGGAATATAAGAAATCGTCTCTTAATTTTTAATAAAAAAACTAATATTTAAGAACCGGTTCTTAGATTGTTTAGTTAAAAGTTAAGAGACGATCTCTTATATGACGCTAAAAGTTCCACCCTAAGAACCCCCATTGATCAATGCTATAAATATTGGGTTTCCAACATAAATTTTATGATTTACACTAGCATTATCAGCCAAGCTCTGGAACAATTGACTATTATTATTATACTCATTGGAACTTGCGAAAGAATGCATTTGTATATACAGAGGGGACTTCATTAATTTTTTCCTGCAGAAATAGGTGTTAATAATTGGCTGTATAATAATTGTGAGACTAGTTGTAAATATGACCGAGAGCACAAAAGTTCATCGACAATTAAAAAATACACATGGAGTATGTCAAGTTGTAACTTTACAATAATATCTTAGAATTAACTAGTACACTTGATTATGATCTTCAATCATTTTAAATAATGCATGAATGGGTCTCAATATATGTACGTATATATTATGAGGCTTCACTTTTGCAAAAGAAGAAAATAAATCATCAACCAACATTGCTAATAGCTTCCATTTTGGACACTGATTCTCATGTTCAAATATATATAAAAATATAGAAAAGAGAAAAAATTAATACTTAAATAAACAAATGTAAAAAGAGAATACGACAGTCTGTCCAATTCATATGCGCAGAAATAAACACACGTAAATGTATAACCTACTCCTTTTTCTAACATATAATCTACTCCCTTGTTTGATAAAAAAAAAAAAAAAATCTACTCCCTTAAGTGACCATTTTTCAAAACAGTTAATTCTACTGATGTCAACTAGATATGTATTTTGGTAATGTAAATAGTGAACTAATTTGTTAAACGTTTTTCTCGAACAAGAACAACCATGCTTTTAGATTTGTGGAGTTTACTTTCATATTAATCTATCATCTGCTTTATCTTTATTGCATGTGACTACGAGTAAATTGTACTACTAACAAGAAAAGTTTACGAACGCCTGCGTCTACGGTTTACAATATAGATAGATGTCTGGTTTCACAGAGTAACTCCAAGTACCCGATTAGGTTCAGATGCACGAATGTATAAAACAGATAAAACATGTGATAGATTAAAATTGTTGCTACGCGTGCAACTTAGTTTTAAATTTTCAAGTTGCTTTACGGATTTATTGACAGATAACTTCAGATATCGAGTTATACAGTAATTAACCAATATGATACTTTATATAGATTTGTCTTGGAGCATTTCTTTGCACACGAAGGTTGAAGGTTATGGGTCATATATATCTTCTCTATATTTACTGAAGACTCGAAAACAACAAACTGTATATGTTCATAAAAAAGAGTACACACTGCTTCTTTTTGCTGATGCATTTTTATTGTGCACGCTGTTTTTTTGAACGAGTAATGAATTTTCCGACTTAAGGTGGGTGTAAGGCGGGTATTTGCTTTTTTACGTGCAAGGCGGGTACTTGATACTTATCTATATAAAGTATAAAATGCATCAGCAAAACACGAGAGTTATTTTAAATAAAATATTTACACTTAATATATATAAAAAAAGGTGGAATTCGATAAGAAAATATTGTTTACTTCTTACAACAAAGAAATATTTGTTTAGGGATTTGGTTTTTATGGTTTAGTTATCATTTTTTTTAGTCGTAAAACAAGTAACGAGTAATATCAAGATGAGTCATAACTTTTTCTGTGATACTTGTTATTTGCCTTGTACTTGCAAATAGCAAAACTCAACGACTTGATACTTGATTTAGCAAAAATGAGTACTTGAAAAACCGAAGCGAGTACGGATTAAATAACGGATATAAGGCAAGTAACGAATATTCGTGCCCAACCCTACTAAAAAGAGGACCGGTTATTAACTTTCACGTGCTTTCCCTTTTATTTTTATTATTTCATTCTCTAAATACTCTTTGAAGATGGTCTAAAGTTGCTCTTAGAAAAAAAAACCTATTCAGGTCTTTCAAACTTCAGGCGTCTCTCTCTTAGTAATATAAACAGTATGACTTCTACTGGTCGAAGAGATCCAAGAAGCATAAATAAAAAAATTCATACAGGTTTCAAAAGGATAAAACTACTTTGCATTTTGCATTTTTTGAATCAGTTTTTAATTTTTAATGAAAAATGGATTACTTTCCAATAGTTGCATCTAAAATAAGCGAAGTGCCAGTTGTCATTCGAGTGTGGACCGCCAACAATATGGGCCTATGTAGTCCTTTTAAAAACTTCTCCATTGAATGAATTTGTTACTATATTTAAAAAGAATCATAAGCTCTTGTTGAACGTGTTTGCTTTCCTCGCCAAAATGTAAGCCTCTCTGTTGCATCTTCTTTGAATAGCTCTAAGTTTCACTCTCACAAATCTTGTTTCCACTTATAAATGTCCGTCTTAGATCTAACTTATTAATGGTCCGTCTTAGACTCTCACGAAGTATATCGACAAAGAATACATAGCTCCTAGACTTCTCACGAGGGCATATCTGGGCCAATAAATATCTCACAGTGGAGCTAAAAAGATTTTGGCTGGCAGCCTGGCACCATGGGGATGTCCATAAATGATCTAAAGACCCATGTTAAGAACTGATAAAATTTAGCTAAACGTAATTTTATATTTCTACAACAATACATGCACCAATGATGGTCTAGTTTTTTTGTTGAACCCAATGATGGCCTAATTATATACACGAAACATGTGAACTTGAAGACATCGTATTTAATTACATTGTATCGGAGGATTATAATCTTCAGCCGAGTGCATTTATGGTCTTATAATGTAAGAATATCTTCGATGTAAAATTTTATTTTTTCTACCAAAATAGAATAAAATAAAAATAAAAAAAAAATTGTTTTAACCCAATTCTATATTTTATTCTATAATGGAGTAATGAACAAACAAAAAATTGTTTATTAAGAACTCCATTATAGAATGAGATATGTAGTTGAGTTAGAATATTTCTTATTACATACTCTATTTCACTCTAGTAAAAAATAGAGTGTCATTATAAATGCCCTAAGTAAGTTAAGCTAAGAGGGTGGTTACAAGGTCTAACATTGGAGATAAAACTAAAAAGTTGCCGTTGCTCTTTAATTAATAAGACCTGGTTGTATAGCACACGAATTTAGTTACGTTGGCCATGATCTCAAGCTTAATACAACGATTCTTATTCACAGATCAACTATATTACCCTTTCTCTTTAAGTAATTAGAACATCTCTAATGTAAAACTTCATTTTTTACTTTAAAATGAAGTAAAATAGAATATATAGTAGGGTAATGAACAAAAAAAAAATTATTATATTTTTGGAGTAAACTCATGTTTTACACCATAATGGTGTTAAAAATAAAATAGGGTTAAAGCATTTATTACTTCATGCTTAATTTTGTTCCATTTTAGAATAAGAAATTGCGTGAAGTTGAGATGCCCTTGAAATGCTATTTTTGTGTGCATTATACACTAATCTTACCTATTGCTATATCTAGGTGTTTTCCTACACTATATGCAAAAATAAAAGTTTTAAAATTTAAATTTTATTTAAAAATAAAAGTTTGTAAATTTTTAGATTTCTTATTTGCTTACAATATTTAATTTTATTTTTAAAATTTAATTATATGTACAAAATAAGATAAATAAATGAGTTTTTATTTAAATTTGTATTTAATATATATATATATATATATATATGTATATATTTAAAATTATAATCTTGAAACGATTTTTTTGGTATTTCTTTTGGTTAAAATATATTAAATCAAACTCTAAAAAAATAAGAGGAAATTTTGTTAGATATATAACTATGAAAACGTAAAACAAATAATATTTCTAAAATACATAGATATTAAAAATTGTATTGGGATTATAAAACTACATTTTAAAAACTACATAAAATTTTGAAGAATTATTCTAGTAATAAAAATTATATAATTAGAAAAATAGAATTAGATAATATTTTAAAATTTCTATAATATTATTATGTTTCTATTTCTACTGTTATACTTCCTCTGTTTCATAAAGAATACTATTTTAGCTTTTTTTTATTTTGTTTCAAAAAGTGTTATTCTATATTTCTGATGTAAATTTTCACATTAAATCTTTTTCTTACTGTTTTAAATAACAAATATATGTTTAGTTAAATTATTTTTATTTAAATAATTGTATAATAAATAAGGGTAGATTCGCATATTTTTTTAGTTTCTTAATCTGCGTGAAATGTGTCTAAGTGATACTTATTATGAAATGCAAGGAATATTATTTATTATTATATTAATGATGATTTATGAATGATTATCATATTTTTAAAAACAATTATCAAAAACTATAAATCAAAAATAAATGTAAAATGTCTATGTCACAATTGGTTTCACTGCATATCATTGTTGTTAGTGTTCCATATCATCATTTTTCTTCTAAAATTATTGTGGTGATGCATGACAAATCGTTTCTCAAATAACTTTTAGGGGATTGCATACCAACCGATCCACACAAAAAGTATATCATATATATATATCTACTGAGAAACAATATCTGTAATGTTAAAAAGCAAAGACAATGTTTTACAACTTGACGAGATACCATATATATATAGTGATATAGAGATATGGAAAAATTAATGTAATTCGCATATTAATTCTCAAATTTCGAACGCAATAAATAAATGAAAAATCAAGAACAACCACATCCTCGGAATATCAAGCTCCATACAAAATAGTTTCATTATTAAAAACAATTAAACCCCATAAAGTTGGACTGACTGATATCGATCTATCACCGCAAGAACCAAACATAAACAACGTATACGATGGATTATGGTACCATTAATTATAATAATTCCCTAACTTCTTACCTAAAAACGTGAGTTTTGATTAAAAGATCACCCGTGTACCATTCCGTACGACAGAGCCATTAGTAAAATGGCAGCCTCCTTCTCATCTTGAGGAAAAACTTGCTGATAAGCTGAGCTTTTGCTCAAAATTATGGCTAGCTCATCAAAATAACACTTGTTTGAGGAGGAAGATGTTGAAGAAGACGACATTGTGGATTTGCCTTGAGTCTCCAAAGCCCCGGTTATTGCGCCCGCGCCGCCCGCGCCCTCCATCATCGGCACCGCCTCCGCCACAGATGTGGTCATACTCTTATATTTATGTACCTTTGAAGCCAAAGGAGAAGAGAGACTACCAACTTTATTTGATCTCTTGTTCTTGTTTTGAATCTTCTTCTTCAGGAGCGGCGGTGACACGTCAGAGGTTGTGGTTGCGCCTGAAGCGGCCATAGCAGCCCGTCTCGCTTTCCTTTGCCTTATCCCACATGCGTTACAAAGAGACTGTAATAAGACAAACCAAAATAAGAGTTAGCTAAATTATCTCGTGACCTAGTTAGGATTACTAATTAAGTAAAATTGGTTTTACGGATTAGTTTTTGATAGTGGTTTTATAGATTTACGATTCTTATATTATTAATTAGTTCTATAAAAAGAAATCAATTCTTTGAGTAATTTTTATGTGTGTGGTGATTACCTTGGGACCTCTCGGGCCACTTCTCCAAAGAGGAGTTTTGGTCGTGTTACAATCGGAGCAAATCCTAGTTACGCAGTTGTTGCTTCCGTTATAACCATTCTCGTTCGCAATCATATTGTAATGATTTTTCGAAATCTTATTGAGATGATCTTCTTCGAGATTGCTAACGTTCAAGGACTGGTCGTTCTTAACGTATTGTTTGTTGTTGTCGGTGGGGGTGATCATCGTCTTTCTCTTCATAAATCTCACCTTCGAAGACATCCACTTGAGCGAATTACTTTCTGTCTCGCCTTTTGTCGGATATTGAGGAAGATCGGTTTGGTCATGATGATTATCATTCTTCCTTATCGTCAATTTAAGTCGTGTCTCCTTCTCTGGCGTCATTTGATCGCTTGATGATGATCCACCATCATATACAAACTTTTTGGTCTGAAATTTCCATATACCATGATAAAATACTTTAGTTAATTAAATTTTTATGTGAATACTATACAACTTCTCAAGTATCATAAAAATATTGGTACATACGAGTTTCACTTTAAAAAAATTATACCTCAAGGGGCTGGGAGATATGAGGATCAAGAAAGCCATGAAAAGTATGGTTGTTATACCCAACATGTACTTGATCTTGGTGAGAGTTGATCAAGAAAGGGAGGTAGGAAAGAGATGGTGAAGCTAAAGAAGATGATGAAAAAGTGGGATTAGATAGAGCTTGGTGATGGTAAACATTTTGTTGATGATCATGATTTTGATGAATAGAGGATCCAAAAGAAGAGAAAAAAGGTTGATGGTTTTGATGATCTTCATTGAGATCTATAGTGTAACGAAAATTTGAACCCATGATTGATAAAGATCTATGAAACAAAAAAGAGATGTAAGAAGAGAGTTTGGGAGAGATCAGGGACAAGTATAGAAGGATCTAAGCATACTACTGTGTTTGACATTTTTTAAATAGGCAAGAGAAGGGACCACGTACGAACCGAAAACAAATTAGAATATATATATTCATCAACTTACACTAGCTAGTAGAACTTTGAAGAATTGAGAAGATATAAATGGATAAACTGTTATTTTTAATAGTTTTAATTTGTGAGCCAGTTTTTATTCAAGAAAATAGGATTAGTATGCATAAACAGGAAATAAGTTATCTAACAAATAAAACAAATCCGGACATTTATATCATTTTCAGCAGTGTTGGATCATATGTATTGAAACTCACTAACCTGAAGAAGGAACAACTTTTTTTCTTTTAGAAAGAATAACTAACTTTTTGTTTTATCAAAAAAGGAGTTAGCTATATCATAAATTGCTTAGTAATATAATTTAAAAAAACTATTATGTTCTAAAGTAAAATAATGTTGCAATTAGTTTATGTTACTGTGAAATATAATATAGACATATTTTTTAGAAGTAGCTTGTTGATGTTTTGCACCTTTGATAGAACCGAATAAATAATAATTGAACTATACCATTTCTGGTTAAGTTTGGGTAATTCGACCCACTCCAAATGGACTGAGATCTAAACTAATTATAATTATTACTTTCGTGAATGATTATTTATCGCTGTAAAACTCTGGGAGAAATCACACACAAAAACAATAATAAATCAAGAGGTTCACGTGAGCCCATATCCGAAAACAATTTGCATGAGACAAAATGTGTAGGAGTGGTACTGGACGACCCCATGGACAAGTAATGCCGCAACCCTAAGTCAGAATATGTCATCTCTCATGATAATGATCAAATAATATACCATACACAAAGTGTAGTATGTATCAATATCGGTAACACGTGATCTTTCCAGGGGCTGTGATTCATCAATAATCATTTTGAGAGAGAGGGAGAGAAAAGACAAGAGATAGGTTTAGAATGGCAAAGGAAGGTTGCTCAAAAAAAATGGCAAAGGAAGAAAACATCACCACCTTAGTATTCGCCAAAACCATTCAATTCCTTCTGATCAAAATTTTACAGGTCAGTCAGGACCCCCACATGAATTTTCTTTTTAAAATATAAAATTTATTGTATATTTTTAATGTCATAAGTCTACTAGCTGCTGCATGCTCTAAATAGTTGTATATCTACCGCTTTGCTTATGAAATTCTGCTTCATATCGCGGGTGAAACTGATAATTCGTCCAGGATTGCGTTAATTATAATATATCCAAATCTCATAGTTAAAGCTTGCATAATGGGATTCAAGGTTCTAGTAAAATTCGGGAGGATAAGGATGGAAGATACATTTGATCCAAAGGAGAAGAACGTCTAAAGCTTGAGGGTTTGTTAGAGGATCACTTTTACTCTTTGAAATTTAATTCAATATAATATTTCGAAAATATGAAATAGCTATGATCATTTCAGATTTTAGGAGGAACAAAAGATCTATAAAAAAAATCAAAAACCGGATCACAAACCAACAGAAGAAAATACAAAAGCGGTGGATCTTTCACCTTTCAACGTTCCTTAGCTACAACTTGCTTTGTGCATATACATCCAATTATAGTCTTATTACGTAGCCCCATCACATGCATGTCCATTTTAATTTTTTTATAGAAAATTTTTTGTACCTTTTGGGTAAGTAAATGATTAAAACTAAACATTAAAACTTAAAATTAAAATTAGTTTCCAGGTTCCAAAAGTCATTAACAACTCAAACAAAAAAGAGTGAAAGACGTGTAACGTATGCATGTATCTAATTTTTCTGAAGAAACCAAAAAAAAACAATGATAAGTTAATTTAAGGGAGAATTCGGTGTATATACATAAGAGAATATAAAATAAAGAATATAGCTATACTACAGTAATCACTATTTGATGGGACAATTTGACATATTTTTAATTTTATTCTTCTTACAAGCGTGTCTCATGTACATCTAAGTAATAAACATATTATACCGTACTATGTATATTAAGTAAATAGTATAGAAAAATACAGAAAAATATTCAAAAGTAGCTTGCATTTGAAAAGGAAGAGCAACAAGGGAAAAAGAGGAGATGAAGAGGAGGAGGAGGTGGAGGAAGAAGGAGGGATGAGAAGTAAGAGCAAGGGCAGGAGAGAGGAAGAAGAAGAGGAGGAGGGAGGAAGAAGAAGAAGAGGAGGGAGGAGGTGGAGGGAGAACCGGAGAAGGAAGGAGGTAGAAGAGGAAGAGGGAGCTCCAAAAAATTATACTATTTACGTAAATAGAATAATATACTGCTATAAATATTAGTAACACATTGTTTTATATACGTTTAATGAAATGTATTATTTTATTTTAATAAATAGTATAGTATAATTTTTGTCCGATATTGTTTTAAAATCTGTTTTAAAAATTTTAAGTTATGCCATATGTAAAAAAAATATGTATATCTTTAGTAACATAATAATTTGGTTGAATTATATTTGCTTTAAAAGATATACATCAATAAAATTTGGAGAGAAAAAGAATAAAAAAGACAAAGAAAAAAGGAAAATAAAAAAAAAACAAAAGAAAAATAAAAATTAATGGTTGAGATTGTTCAAAGAGTAAAATAAGTAATATTACATAAAATACGCAGAATACTCTAGCCTAATTATTGTTATGGACATATACTTTATTTCTTTTTTGTTATGTGCATGTGCCCTAATTTCCCTTAATTTAACTCCCGGTTGATTTCAACTGGTGTCCATCAATCAACTTCTAAAAGTTCTAGTTGCATCCATTGAAACATATCTAAGGGCAATTATGGAGCCTATACATGAAGAAGAATTTGAATAAAAATAAATGAAGTAAAATTCAGATAGATCTATATTTAGGAAAAACCAGAAGTGGCATGAGTTAAAAATAAAAATAAACGATTTAGAGATGGGATACGTATGTCCATAGGGATCACAAACTCCAACAAGGCAATAAGTGACACTTTGAGAGGAACAATACACATATTTAGACATACATATGGTGTTGTACGTATATCAATATATATGTGAATGTCAGTACAATTGGGGTCATGTCCAACGTTTTGGTACTTTTCACGACTTGTCTCTCTCTTTTTTTTTTTTGGTTTCTTCCGTATTAAAGATTTCACAAAAGGGACCATTGAATCTCTGATCTTCACCACCGTTTCATCTGTCTTGTGACACATCTCTTTCGCTTCCATATTCTCATCTAATATTTATCTCATTATCACATATATTTCATTCATTAATTAAATCGCATTTTCTAAGATTTTCTTTCGCTATTGTTCAGAATAATCTTTAGAAAAATGTGAATTATGTGGTGTTCAAATGTAGACGTCAAAGGATCTGAGTTTGGATTCTGTGTGAAGAAGTAACGTCGTCTTTCGAAGTATTTCACTCCCAATAATACTCCATATACTATGGTAAGAGTGAATAGGATTTTCAAAAGATACCCATTTAATCTACTAATAATAGCAATCCCAATTAATTCCAAAGGTTGTGAATCCACTTATGTTGAAAGGTTGTGTCTTTTGAAAAAGAAGTGTAAAGGATTGTGTCTTTTCTAAAAGTTCTATGTTGGAAGGTTGTATCTTTTCCAATTAATTTCTAAGATTGTGAATCCACTTATGTTGAAAGGTTGTGTCTTTTGAAAAAGTAGTGTAAAGGGTTGTGTCTTTTCTAAAAGTTCTATGTTGTAAGGTTGTGTCTTTTCCAATTAATTCCTAAGGTTGTGAACTTCAATTATGTTGAAAGGTTGTATCTTTTGAAAAATATGTGTAGAGAGTTGTGTCTTTTCTAAAAGTTATATGTTGTAAGGTTGTGTCCTTCTAAAAATAGTCTAAAAGTTGTGACTATTCACTAGTATCTTTTAAAAAGTGAGAAGTTGTGAGTATTAGAAGAATGCAACTATTCATATTGAAGGGTTGTGACTATTCAAATAGGCTTTAAAAAATCTATAAATAGTCTCTCCCATGCATTTTTCAAATCAAATTTTCACTAATCTACTAATAATAAAATGGTGAAAAAAATAATGTCAAAATTGCAACTTTTCATCTAAATAAGGTGTCTTTTCATCTCAAAGTGAGATTATTTTTCTACTAATAATAGCAATCCCAATTAATTCCAAAGGTTGTGAGTCCACTTATGTTGAAATGTTGTATCTTTTGAAAAAGAAGTGTAAAGGGTTGTGTCTTTTCTTTTTTTTTGTCACATGATGGGGTTGTGTCTTTTCTAAAAGTTTTATGTTGGAAGGTTGTGTCTTTTCCAATTAATTTCTAAGGTTGTGAATCCACTTATGTTGAAAGGTTGTGTCTTTTGAAAAAGTAGTGTAAAGGGTTGTGTCTTTTCTAAAAGTTCTATGTTGTAAGGTTGTGTCTTTTCCAATTAATTCCTAAGGTTGTGAACTTCAATTATGTTGAAAGGTTGTGTCTTTTGAAAAATATGTGTAGAGAGTTGTGTCTTTTCTAAAAGTTATATGTTGTAAGGTTGTGTCCTTCTAAAAATAGTCTAAAAGTTGTGACTATTCACTAGTATCTTTTAAAAAGTGAGAAGTTGTGAGTATTAGAAGAATGCGACTATTCATATTGAAGGGTTGTGACTATTCAAATAGGCTTTAAAAAAATCTATAAATAGTCTCTCCCATGAATTTTTCAAATCAAATTTTCACTAATCTACTAATAATAAAATGGTGAAAAAAATAATGTCAAAGTTACAACTTTTCATCTAAACAAGGTGTCTTTTAATCTCAAAGTGGGATTGCTTTAAAAAATATTGGTTTTATTTAAGTAATGTGTTAGTTTATATAATAAGTGTTGGTATTTTATAAGAACTCTCCCAAAAATTAAAAAAATATTATAAATGAGACGGGTTATATTAACGTAAATCAACATATATTTATTACAATATTCAATTTTCTGGATATTCATTTTCAATAAATAAAGCAGGTAGATAAATATACAAAATAACAATTACCAACATATAAATTATAATTGTTTAAAATTATAAACTAATAATTTTAATATTATGTCTTAAATAGGAAAAAAAATTATATATCATGCAAAAAAAATTGCATTTTGTTCAAAAAGTGGTTGAAGATAACTATCATGTGAAAAATGTATGAAAAAACTTAAAAATGATGAAGACATAATTGTATGCAATATGTGTTTTGATAAAAAATTAAAGGGAACATTAAGGTTTATAAAATATATATATATATATTTGAATACTTTGTAAATCATATTTTAATCATCAAAATTAAATTTAATTATTTATATGATTTAATTTTTTTTATCAGGCATATAAAATTATAAATTATAGATTATAATATATTCTTTATAAATGAGTTCCCGTGCGATATCGCACGGGCTCTTTGCCTAGTTATCATAGTATAAATGTAGAACAAACATGAACCAATACAGAACATTATATTGATATGTCGGTTTTAGTAGTAAACTTTCTTATGTTTTCATAAAAAGTAACCAAAAAGTTACTATTTTATTAAAAAATGCGTATGTTTAAAGTGGATGTTTCAGGAACTCTTAAGAAAATGTCATATTAGATAGCAATATAACAACTCACAGGCGGATATTTAAACTGGAAATATCTATGAAAAAAAAGAAGACATTTCGACGTGGTTGCACCAAATTGCTACTGAACCTGGACAACCTTTAGCTAGAACGCTTCTATAGTATTAGAATTGAAGTACTTTTTGGTATTATTTGAAAACATAGATATCAGTATAAATGAAAATTGTTTAGAAACATAAATACTAGTATTTTTTAGTACTTTCTTTTATTTACATATATAACCATTGTATTTACAATAAATTAAATACTTCTTTTTGTATTTCTTTCCGTTTGATATCCAAAAACTGCTCAGCAACAGTCGGACAAGTGGGAAATGTTGAGGTAAACCAGAAAAGTTTGGGTAGAGCCGGATCGAAATGTTGGCTAGGTAAACGTTTACAGATTCTATCACTACATTTAAAATTAATTTAAATTAACTAATTACAATATTGAAGCTTATTTAACCAAATCGATATTTTTATGTATTGACCATTATTAATATTATACAAATATTAACTAAATAGCATGTATTAAAGGGAGATAATCTTTTCCTATATTATATCAAATTGTATCAAATTATAAAATTTATAATATAATATTATGTACAAATAAAAAAAATTATCAAACGTCTATAATATAAAAAATATTTTATTATATATTCAAATTACAAAATATAAAAGATATACATAAGATTTTTTTATAAAACCAATGGTATATGAGTTTACGTTAAATATAAGTTAAATCAAACATCCGCGTGGAGAGCGCAGAAGTTCTAGTTATTAATTAAAAGTAAAGAGTTAGTACTAACAGGCCTTAATTAGAAGAAAATGTTAGCCCATTTGAACTTGAAATTTGGATGGACAAATCCGATTTACGTATGAGGAATCCAGTGGACTTATGGGAATATATGACTCAACTCCTCTCTATTTTTTATTTTTTTAAGAAGCACATGTGACTTTGACCAAAAAAAAAGAAGCACATGTGACATGTACGATGTGTAAACTAAGAGCACCATTAGACCACCCGCAACGCGGGTTCTTAGTTGTTTCTTAGCACTAATCTTTATGCAAAACAGATTAAAATAATATTATAAAAATTTTGTAAGCTAAGAAAGGGTCCTTAATTAAGGAGTTTAAGGACTTGGTCCTAGATGACTTGGCAACGTCTGATTGGTGCGAGTTAGGGTTGTGTTTCGTAAGGGGAAAAAAAGCATTCATACGGCAATATGCTTGGCCTACGGAATCATGTTCACATGTGAATTTGTCATATTCTACCGACATGCCTTCAAATCTCGGTAATATGCTTGGCCTACGGAATCATGTTCGTGATAGGCATATACATGAACAATTGAAATATGATTTAATTGAAAATATTTGGAACAAGTTTGGTAATGATGAATATGTATAATTATTGTATGTTTACATTTAATCATTCAATAAATAAAATTTTCAATTTAAATATTTTACAAATTTAATATTTTTTATTCTTAAGAACTTCATAATAGACATACAATTTTGATTAGAGTCCTTAACTATTCAAAAAAAAAATAATATTATTCTATTGTTAA
Source organism: Brassica napus (assembly GCF_020379485.1). Classification (NCBI taxonomy): domain Eukaryota; kingdom Viridiplantae; phylum Streptophyta; class Magnoliopsida; order Brassicales; family Brassicaceae; genus Brassica; species Brassica napus. Next base: position 26,988,608 of record NC_063436.1, on the reverse strand, counting down.
GGACTCCAATGATGGGTAACTCCATTGGAGTTACTCTTAACCAAAGACTCATTTAGGGATTCTTATTTTTTTAATACTTTTAAGTTGTAAAAGTAAATTAAGAGACAACACTAAAAATCCAAACATTTTCGTGCTCCAATGGGAGTCTCTTATTTAGGGATTCTAAAAAAAAAAACTTTAAACATTTTTTTATTTTACTTAAAAAAATTGATTAAATAAAACATATTAGAAGATAATATTTTAAAAATAGATTTTTAAATAAAAACCTTAAAACAAAGATTAATAAAATAAATGAGAATAATTTGAAAAACATCCGAAATAAGAGAGTGCATGAAAAAGCCATGAGATGAAAACTGTTTTTGTTGTATGTGAAAATACAAATGCTTTCTGAGACTTTGGAACTTGAAGGCTAAGAAACATAGAAAGCAAAAGAGATAGCTTGAAGTCAGAAAGAATTTGAAGGAGAAGGGACTTGTAGAAAGAGAAGGCTTTCATTACACTTTCATTACACAAATACGCAGCAAATAATACATGTTTCTTTCCAACTTTTTCTAGAAACAGATTTGCTAGCAATCATCATCACCCAACACTCATCCAGATTCATCATACCACTAAACATCTTCACCACTAGATTTCCTCGTAGGACTGAACATGAGCAGTAACTCCAATGGAACTCTCTAACATCCTTGTCAACAATTGCTTCCAGATAGCTTTCTAGATCCCTCCAGAGTGTAAAATCTCCTACTTTGTTTAATCAACACAACCACAAACTCTATTCCAAATCCATATATATTCCTTCCAATATAATCTAAGCTCATAGCTCACTGCCACCATATTAAACTGATTCAAATCAAGCAACATCTAGTTCAAAACAAAATCTCATACGAAAACTCTTACAATTGCATTGAATTATCCCAAAACAAGTTCTGAAAATCTTTCCAATATCCAGCGGCAACTTAACGCATTATATACAAAAGCCATAAGATAAACTAAGAAGACAAAATCTAGTACAATTCGAATAAATGCTTTATCCTCTCTCAAGATCATAGAGCTTAGAGCTTAACCAAATACCATCAAGAAGCTCCTTTCAAGGCTTTCTTCAGCTCCTCCGCCACGTCACCCTCTTCCTTGCTTTTCTTCCCTCCACAATCCGACGACGCCGTTCTCTCGCTGCTCCACCTATTATCACCATGAATGTCAACTAAACCTCATTGCATAACTAAACCTCATTGCATAACTTCACTTATTGATTCTAATTAATATACCCGAGTACCCAGTAACCTCCCTTTTTCTTTTGGAATTCGTTGTTAACTTTACAATATGGTTTGGGTACCGCTTTGCCCACATTGTTCGTCTGATTTGTGACCAACATGTAGATTTTTAGTCAGTAAAATATTATATTTAAAAATCAAGAAAAATAGTGTTTTCAAAAATCTTTTGAGAAATAGTTCGTAAAGATATAAAAAAATTTGTAAATTACTCGACTGGTTCAACTTCAAGGTCACCCGGCCAAAGCAACAAGACTGGTGTCTCGTTGCCTTTCCCATAATTTACTTGGGAGAAGAAAATATATGCATTCCGACGTACAAAAAAATAAAGTAGACATATGCATTCAATAATCAATACATCTCTATAATGTTAATCTCTATAATGTTAATCTCTATAATGTTATTTGAAAAGTCAGTTTCTTATGTGGCGGGCTCAAGTTAATTCTTATGACGGTTAATTACAAATGTACTTTTAATGAAATAAAAATATTATACGTAATTGTCATTATTTAAAAAAAAAACTGATTTCCTTTTCTTTTTGTTAAAATTTAAGTTAAGTTTATAATTTAAAATTCCTTTTATTTATATTTTAACAAAATACACATATGATAAAAAGGAAATATTTACTCAGTTTGTAAATGTAAATATATTTAAATATAAATGTGTTTTCATTAAAAAGGAAATTTCACAAGAAATAAAAATTATATATAATTATTAAATATTTTACTACATAATTATATTAGTTTCTTCAACCAAATATAATAAAAATGTGAATATCAAAACAAATCTGAATTCTTATATTTGGGTTATAATATTTTGTGCATCTTCATACATCAAAATTATATAATGATCCGAATTAATAAAAATTAAAAGTAAAGAATAAATTATTTTTAAAATATTTTTATTTATGTGCGAACTTCGATTTTTTTTTTATATATTTTCGAGTCGGTCATCACTTTAGTTTTCTTGTTACAAGACAAGAAATATGAAATTATAAAACATATATGAAAATAAATATACACAACGTGGATGATGAAATAAACTAAATATAGTGACCACAACTGTTCGACTTTATTATTTGTAATAATATTTTATTCACTTTTATACATATAAATTAAAGAATGACTCAAACTTATAAATAAATTGAAATAAATTATTAACCAATTATCATAGCTAGGAACCGATCACCATTTTAGTTTATATTATTTCTATTTGTTTTTTCCAAATAACACAGGGAAAATTATATAAAGTTTACAAAAATCTATTATAAATCTAAGGCACAAAACTATACGGAATAAACGAAATTATTAAAAAAATTACCTAATTTTGAATAAAAAAGTTATGATTTAGTTTAGAACAATAAATACAATCAATCCAAATAATAATTAAACCAATCAAATATGTTATACCTAAAGTTACATTTCTAATTCAAAAAATACATAATATTATTTAAAATAATCTTTAATTTTATACAATTATTGATTGACTTTAATTATAAATAAATCAAATAAAAATACAAATAATTATTATAATTTATTTGTTTTGTAAATTTCAAATCCGTGTATATGCACTGGAGAATCACCTAGATCTATGGATCCGCATGTTAATGTAAAGGTTAGATGATTAAAAATTATTTAGGTAGTTAATCTAATCAAATTTGACAATTATAAAATGGAAAGTAAAAACAAACTAGTAAAGTCAGTCAATATTTCTTTTCAAGAAAAAAAGTCAGTCAATATTTCCATAGACTGCTTTAAATTTCATCTTTCTATATATTTTATTAAATAAATTACAGATTTAAAAATTGAAAATCTATATTTTCAAATGTAATGGAATTGTGAAATCAAATATTAAATTGTAAATAATTGCTCTAGATTTTTATAATTAAATAAGATGGCATGTGCATCAACCTTAATATATAAATAGCTTCAGAGAACCTCACTAGTTCCAAAACCCACGAATACCTCATCCAGTACCTAAAACTTTCGTTGGAATCTTCTTACCAGTTTGTCAAAACAAAAACATCCAAAGGTTTGGTTTTTGCAAATACAGGAAGAGATGGGGCTTAACTTTAGGTATAAAGCATGGGTTTTTCTGTGGGTTCTTTGTTGTTCATCGTTGATTTGTTCAGTCAAGGCAACAGTAACTTACGATCATAAAGCTGTGATAATCAATGGTCAGAGAAGGATCCTTCTATCTGGCTCCATTCACTACCCAAGAAGCACACCTGAGGTATTCTTCAACATTTTTAATTATGTAGAAAACAACCTCTTAGTGATATATGTATAGAGTATAGTTACGCACTTATGCTGAATCCAATTATATATTTTTTCTTCTCTTCTTTTCTATGAATTTTTATGTGTTGTCAATGAATCCTTGTTCCCAAAGTTTTTTGTGCATATGGGCGTTTACGGGTTTGCTTATAGTAAAAGATGATTAAATAAAAATCTTGTGAATGCTCTACTTTATATGCAGATGTGGCCTGAACTTATACAGAAGGCAAAAGAAGGAGGCCTGGATGTAATACAGACTTATGTTTTCTGGAATGGGCATGAACCTTCTCCTGGACAAGTGATTTTACAAAACTAAACAAATATATTGTTTGTTTTTGTTTAACTCATAATCCAAAATCATAACCCGTGACTAATGCTTTCTATTTTTTTTCTTTTGTTTAGTATTACTTTGAGGAAAGATATGATCTGGTTAAGTTCATCAAGCTAGTACAACAAGCTGGTCTCTACGTTCATCTCAGAATTGGTCCTTACGTTTGTGCTGAATGGAACTTTGGGTAAACTTATGTTTTAATGTAAATCAATTTTGTGGAATTGTTTCTCTTTATCACATTATATATTCAAACTTTGTGGATTTCAGAGGGTTTCCTGTTTGGCTCAAATTTGTTCCCGATATGGCTTTTAGGACCGACAATGAACCTTTCAAGGTTTAAAACTCTCATTTTCCTCTAGAAAGTTTCCGTTGTTTGGGGGTAATTTACTAACTTGAAAACAATTGATGTTATAATGAAAAGGCTGCAATGCAAAAATTCACTGAGAAGATTGTGGGGATGATGAAACAAGAAAAATTGTTTGAGACTCAAGGAGGACCCATCATTCTGTCGCAGGTTTGTATGTTTTCTTGTTGTTATTAGAAAAGCGAAAAAATATTATTTAGCGTTGACAAAAAATGAAAAATGAAGATTTACTGTCAAAAAAGTTTAGAATTTTATTGCATGTGTATAAAATATGGGGAAATGGGCAGATAGAGAATGAGTATGGACCAGTAGAGTGGGAGATAGGAGCACCAGGGAAGGCATACACAAAATGGGCAGCTCAAATGGCAGAAGGGCTCTCTACAGGTGTCCCATGGATTATGTGCAAGCAAGATGAAGATGTTCCTGATTCGATTGTATGTTTTCTTCTTTATTTTTTCTTTCAATTTTCTCCCTTTAATTATTACGCATCTGCTTTTATTTTTGTTTATCTGGTTATATATTCTGTAGGCAAAAGAATTAACTTTTTCCGTTTTCGTGTATTTAAAAAGAAAAGAAAAGAGAAAGCAAATACTTTTTCTATTACTATCTTGTTTCTCTTTAAATAATATCATAAACATACCTTCTTGTTCTTGTATTATTTCAGTTAAAGAAGAAGTTTGGTTAGTATTTCATTTTTTCTAGTTATATGTTCTTTAAGCAAAGAATTTTTTTTTCAAAAAACATTTTCTTGTCTTCTCTATATTTTCTCTTAATAATACGCATACGGCATACCTAATAATTATTATATATGTTTTCTTTAAGCAAAAGAAGTTGTTTGTTTATATATGTCTGAATTATTGAATCTCTTTTTGTGTTTTGTGTTCTATAGATCGAATCATCTTTCCTTATTTATTTTCTTGTTAGGTTACTTTTCTAGACACAACAATAAACTATTGAAAAATCTATTCACCACCATTGATTCGTTTTTTTTTTTGGTACTTGCTCAATAGATAAACACATGCAATGGTTTTTATTGTGAGGGTTTCAAACCAAAGTCAGACAACAAGCCGAAAATGTGGACTGAGAACTGGACTGGTTGGTAAGTCACACAACACAACTGTCCACACAAACCAACCAATTTTATTTAAAATATATCCAAACCGTAAATCCATGATTATTTAGGCATGTTTCACTACAAAAATAATGTGTGTGAATCTGCACATAATTAATCAGGTATCCTGAGTTTGGAGGTGCGGTACCATATAGACCAGCCGAAGACATCGCCTTCTCCGTGGCTCGTTTCATACACAACGGTGGCTCCTTCATGAATTACTATATGGTAAATTTATTCTTTTGAATGATAAATAAAAGATTTGATTATTAAATATATAAGAAGAGTTAAGAAATGTTGTTAAACAGTACCATGGAGGAACAAACTTCGACAGAACAGCCGGTCAATTCATCGCTACTAGCTATGATTACGACGCTCCACTTGATGAATATGGTAATTTTAACTCTAATAACCTGAAAACAAACAATAATGAACATTTTCTAAAGCTTTTTTTGGTTGTGTTCAAAAGGCTTACCGAGAGAACCCAAGTATAGTCACTTGACAAAGTTACATAAGGTGATCAAGCTCTGTGAGCCAGCATTGGTCTCTGTTGATCCTACAGTCACATGGCTAGGCGACAAACTAGAAGTAATGGATACAATACAAATACACATGAGAAGAGAAGAAAAATATTTAAATATTATTTAACTTTTTGTTTTTTTTTTCTTTCAGGCTCATGTGTTCAAGTCCAACTCATCTTGCGCGGCTTTTCTCTCAAACTACAATGATAGTTCTGCTGCAAGAGTCTCGTTCTGGGGATCAACATATGATCTGCCGCCTTGGTCTGTCAGTATTCTACCTGACTGCAAAACCGAGTACTACAACACTGCAAAGGTAGAATCAACATACAAAGCTTACCTTGTTGAGATCAGTGAGAGTGACCTCTGTCTTACATGTTACAGGTCCGTACACCAAGCATACATATGAAGATGGTTCCCACAAACACAAAACTATCGTGGGGATCATACAACGAAGAGATTCCTTCTCCAAATGACAATGACAATGGTACGTTTTCCCAAGATGGGCTTGTGGAACAGATAAGCATGACCAGAGACAAGACGGACTATTTGTGGTATCTAGCAGAGTAAGTAAATATACTTGGAAACTGATCTTGACTTGCTAAAACGTCACTCTCTTAACTGAGTTTATGGGAGGAACTCATGGTTGGTTCTGTTTGCGTATATAATCAGCGTTGAGGTCAGTGATGATGAGAAGTTCTTGACAACTGGTGAAGACCCTCTTCTTACTATTGAGTCATCTGGCCATGCTCTGAGTGTATTTGTTAATGGACAACTTGCAGGTAATATTAATACAGGCCAAACTCATCCTCATGGTAGCTTGTCTTTGTCTTTGTTAATTACAAAAAAAACTTCGCATTGTTTCAGGAACTGCTTACGGATCACTGGAGAACCCAAAGCTAACATTTAGTCAGAAGATCAAACTACATGCAGGAGTCAACAAACTTGCCCTGTTGAGCATAGCAGCGGGTCTCCCGGTTAGACATCTATATGAATTACTTAGTTTATCTCTTCAAGTTTTGCCCACAAAAAGGATTACATTCTGAGCTTTGTCTTCCCTTATTTCTCATAGAACGGTGGTGTGCATTATGAGACTTGGAATACTGGAGTTCTTGGCCCAGTCACACTGACGGGAGTTAACTCCGGAACATGGGACATGTCTAAGTGGAAATGGTCCTACAAGGTGGTTCTGAAATTAAAGAGAAATAACTTAACTCTATTTTTTTTTTGTTCTGAATCTTACCAAACATCATAACAATGAAATAAACATGCTTTTTTATCTATGTTACTCAAGCAGATTGGTACTAAGGGTGAGTCTATGAGCCTTCATACCGAGGGTTCCACCGTGGAATGGAAAGAAGGATCATTGGTGGCCACGAAACAACCCTTAACCTGGTACAAGGTAAGGGAAACACAAGGATTGATGAACTTTACGTGCCAATCAAGTTAGGTCGAAAAACGGGATTCTTACCATCTCTTTTTTTTTTTTGCAGGCTACTTTTGACACGCCAGCAGGCAATGAACCGTTGGCTTTGGACATGAACACAATGGGGAAAGGCCAAGTTTGGATAAACGGGAAGAACATCGGGAGACACTGGCCTGCATATACAGTTCGTGGGAATTGCGAACGCTGCAGCTATGCTGGAACCTTCACCGAGAAGAAATGTTTGAGTAACTGTGGAGAAGCTTCTCAAAGATGGTGAGTGAGAAAAACTACCTAATCTTCTTCTTCTTTAGGCCAAATTTAATCTTTCATTTTTGGGTCTCTTGTTTTCAGGTACCATGTGCCTCGTTCGTGGCTGAAGCCATCTGCAAACCTTATAGTTGTACTCGAGGAGTTGGGTGGTGACCCCAATGGGATCTCTCTTGTAATAAGAACAGGCAAACAATAGCTTCTGTCTCCATTTGTATAGGATGAAAAGCTGTTTGTTTGTGCCTCTCCTTTGAAAATTAAAGACAGAATTAGAAATCAGGGTTCTGTGCAAGTAAATTTTAAGAATAAAGGTTTCATCTGTATCATGTGTCTATTCATAAAGTACAAATTAGTGTTTAAAGAATATTTTACATTTTCTTATATATCTACATCTCCCTATTGTGAATGATTTATGTAACGTTAAGATCATCAAACCTTTAGATATTTTCTATCAGTTCTAGAGTAGTTTACGCTGGAGTTACTTGACATACTTCTGGTCTGATGTATACTTTTTCCTTGCTTTATGAATTTTACATGCTCGAATTATCCTCTCAGTAACGTGATTTTGTTTTATTCGTTAGGTATAAAGTAACCTGTATCATTAGTTAGTTTTAGTTTCCCATGTGTTATAAAAAAATATTTTTATTTAGTTAAAATCTTTACCCATGTATCTTGTATATCAATATTTCATATTTAATATAAATAAATATATATAAATGTAACTATAAAATAAACATATTTTTTTTTTTTGTTTTGATATCCATATGTATATATATCAAATATATATTAAATAGAATTTTTTTATTTGGTACAAATATATATCAATTGTGGTTAATAATCTCTATCCACATAACCTATGTTTGCTGATCACACGACTCTTGCTTTTGTCCTTCAAAAGAGATCCCTGACCACATAACATATGTCCTTAACCGTTTCTCAGTTCAAGCATATGCTCGAAGGTGGTGATTATGGTGGATTGTTCCTCCTTTAAGTCAGAGGAGATAGATTACGGGTTTTGATATTCTAGATCTACAATAGAAAGAAGGACATTTAGGTGAATCTATAACATATGATTAGTAGATTGAAAGGGTAAAAGATGTTCAGATCTGAAATTATTGATCCGCAGTGGTGAGAAAGATCAAATCATCAACGTCTAGTGTTAGAAGAGAAAGAGAGAGTAGATCATGATAGAGAGAAAATAGAAAACTAATTCTAATTTTGAAAGTAAATTAGACATTGTCATACAAAAAAGTATGCTACATGGAGAAACACATGGAGAAAGTACGTGTAAGTTATATGGACTCGAGAAAAAGTATGTGTAAGTATAAATTTTTCAGATATAAATGACTAATAACGTTCCTTATTTGAAAAACAAAATTTCTGCAGCAGATATTCAATCATCAAGTCGAAAACTAATAAGAAAGTTATAACACCGAAACAGGAAAACACTGACTCTGAAGCTCATTATAAAAATCAGTGGAGTCCAGAATCATCACCATTGTCTTAAGAGTCAGAGAACGGTGAAACTTCGAGATGGCAATTGGCAAGTCTCATAAAAAAAAATCTCTCATAGACGAAGAAGACTCTTATTGACTAATATAATTTCCACTTTCCAATATCGATATCGATTTCATTCAGAAATTTTATTGGGCCTCCAATAATAATGCCCATCTATAGGGAAGCCTAGCGTAATTGATATTTACAAAAGCTTTTTTTTGTCATTGAACTGAGAAGACATGTAGATATGATGGACTAGTAACATAGGTCATAGGGAAATAATATATAAGCTGGCCACATATTGATGCTTATCTCTCTAAGCTCCCGAAATTTCTATATGGTGATCAACCGCATGCAGGAATGGTTAACACTAGCAGCATTGATACATACTGATTCGTAGTTAGTACTTGATCCATTACACGTAATGATTCTCAGAATAAACTGTAATGATTGGGATGAATTGATAATCATAGAAACACTACTCAGGATGTGGTCCATTTACTTATGATGTTGTCATGAGTTTGTTGGAAAAAAATACTCAAGAGTTGAAAGCTTCTTTTTTTGTCAGAAAACTCAAGAGTTGATAAAATAAGCCTTTTCTTTGGTTGTCTGTGAATGTTTTTGTTGTAAAAAAATAAAGCCTTTTCTTTTGTTAATGGAAACAAGAGTATGTTGCATATCATAATACTCGAATAGTCTGTTTCACCCATAATGGGAGGCATCAATTATATGAATGGGATGTAAAGATAGACCACTTTATTCATTATTTTCAGAATATCACAAAACATATAAGTAACCTGGTATATAGTACAATTCTTTTGATTCTGGTTACTGGTTAGGTTTTGATTACGTTGAACATCCTTGCTTCTTCCCTTAACCGCATTCCCCGCAAGGAAAGCTAAAAGTATTAACATAAAAATAAGCAAACATATATTAAAACATCTATCCACTACAATACATGTTTTCTTGGCCATCTTCTCAATTTCTCTAAGATATATAAGAGCCTCTTATATATCATATTGATTTCAAAATATCTATGTTGTACAACTTTTTTATATTGGTTCATTGAATTTGAGGTGTCTTGGGTATTTTGTTCACTGCCCATACTCCAGAACCAACTTTCACATTTCCATTTCATTTACACATTGTCCAAAAGAAATACAGCACAAGTGGCACAAAACATATGGAACTTGATAAAAATATGTTGTATACTAGTAACGTTCTGTTGACAACCAATAGTATATTGTTTATTGGGAAATTGTACCCTATATACATGAAAAAAACAAAATATACTAACTAACCAAAATTTCTCTCTCTCTCTTACTTTTTCTTTCTATTTCTCTATTTTCTCTCCCAAAATCTAATTTTTCATTTTTTTTGGTTATTTGGCAAATAAGCCCTTGTTTATTTGACATATAAGATTCAAGAAAAAAAAAAGAGAGAGAGAGTTTAAAGACAAGATATTTACGAAATTTAATGGGTTGTCTTTGTCAGTGCAATGAATCTTTTTTTCTCTCGTCTAACACATCTCGAACCGTACACGTCACACTCTCTCGTTCACCAAAATAGACTTTTTCTTCCTCTACCTGTCGATCATCCACCGGTTTACCGCTGAACGTGGGACCATTATTATTCACGTTATTTTCTTTTTTTCTGAACAACATTCACGTTATTTTCTTTCTACGATTTTTGTTCTTTATTGTGATAAAAATATGTTCCATACAAATAGTTTTGTTTTCTGGTCAAATGGTCAATGCAAAGAGTAATTAGGTTCGAATTAATGGATTTCTATCAAAACATTTCGAAATAAAATGATTGCAACTAGGTTTTAACCCATTTTATAATTGCGAGACCGGTTATATTTTCGTGATGTTTACAGGAAAATACAAAGACCAAATTCTTTCTGTTGTGCAGAACCATTCTATATATGGAGTTTTAGTGGATTAAAGATTCAATTATATAGGTTATGAATATGGTTTGTTCCTACGCTAACAGATATATACAAACATAGTTTGAAGTTTGACCAAAAAAGGCTTACAAATTATAAAAATGATGATGTAATGATCCCCCTTAAATTATAATTATTAAGATATTTTACCGGTGGTCTTCTATTTTTCCAGAAAATAAGAACATCCAATTCTTTTCTTATCTTAATTATACGGATAAAATATTATTCTTATACTGAAAATGACAGAAGTTTTGATTATTATTTTGTTTAATTTTTAAATGGTATGCGAATATGATGTTTGGTTTATTTAGTCCAAAGGTTAGAAGTTACGAATAAACTTTCGTGTATTTCGGATTAAATCTGTATATATGACAAATAAATATATTGTAAATTACAAGACTTAAATCGGAATGTGACACGTACGTCTATAAGTGAAAGTCATCTACTAAAATATACTAGTACAATCTATATTATTAAATCAGAATCCTTCTTAAGATTATGCCCTTGGCTTTTTTAAAAAATTACAAAACATACCACAACTATTTTTAATATCTTTAATGATCTACAAAAATTTAAAGTCCATTTGATAGGTCCAAATTGAACCATTATTAACCCATTAGGCCCATTTTGTTTAAAATATATTTAGTGAAAATCATTAAAAATATTGTTTTACTTTTTTATATAGGGATTATACATTTAAGAGATAAACAAATATATTAACCCATTATACCAATTTGTGTAAAATATCTATACTTAGAATCATAAAAAGCCAGTTTTATTTTTAAGCTGAGATTTTACATTTAAGAAATAAACAAATTAATATATGTGATATATTTAAGAATTAAACAAACGACAGATTTGCAGTCCTATATGTGTAAACACAATTTTACTAATAACACATAAATTGCATTACAATTTATAAAAATAAAACCATATTAGATAATAAACTATTCAAACACATACTCACACTAATTAGAATTACAATTTATAAAAATAAAACCATATTAGATAATAAAATATTGAAACACATCCTCATCTAATTAGAAATAATATTAAAATTGAAAAATGACATTTTAATAGATAAAATACCCGCCCTTTCAAAGGGCGGGTCAATATCTAGTCTATATTATTAAAGCAGAATCCTTCTTATGATTATACCCCTGATTTTTCAAATTAATTACAAAAGTTTCCATTACCTTTTTCAATTAATTTAATTAATTACAAAAATTTCCATTCTTTTTTCAATTGTTTTCAGAAATTAAAAGTCCAACACATTTGTTTCTGTCCAACTAAATAAAACAGCCAAATAATTTAAATAATTTATCCATCATTTTTTAACCCCATTTCGTGTATGTTTACTAAGTTAGTAATACTAACATATCCATATTCGTTTGTGTTTTAACCCCATACCCTAAAATTCTATTCAAACCCTAACTCTATTCAAGCCCTATTAGCACCATCAAAACCCGTTGTCCAAAAAACACAAACCAAATATATAGATGTTCATTATAATGCTTGTGTCTTATATGGAATTCGCCTTTCAATAATATAGGGTTAGCATATTTTGAAATCATTGGTTCTCAATGTTATTGACCTTTTAAACAACAAATAATATTTAACACATTTTAATATTAATATTTATCAAAGTTGGTATATAAATATAAAACATAATAAATAGAAACTCACAAATTTTCGGATTCAAAACAAATAAATTCCAAGAATATTCTCTATAACATCCATTTTCGTAATTGCTAAATACAATAAATTCAAAAGATAATATATAGAAATAAAAAGTTTTGATTTAACTAAATTAACTTGATGACTACGCATAGAATATATTCTGTTTGACATGTTAACTGAAATTATATTAGTAATAAATAGAAACTCATAAATTTTCGGATTCAAAATAAATTAATTCCAAGAATATTCTCTATAACATCCATTTTTGTAACTGAATTTATATTAGTTGCCATATATTATGTTTGACATGGTAATTGAATTTATATTAGTTACCATATATTCTGTAAATCATATTAAATGTATTTAGTGATTAGTTTCATAAAATAAAAACTGACTATAAAAAATATAAAATCTATTAAAATATAGATTAAACAAATATTTATTAATTTAAATAACATTTTAAAAAGAAACGATCCCGTGCTTTGAAAGCGCGGATCAAAATCTAGTAATTTCATTAAACCGATTGCCTAACTAAAGTTAATGATTAAACAAAAAAATTTGGTGAAATGATTAAATAAGAGTTTTAGGTGATTTGTATTAAAATGACAAATTCACTATTATTCAAACATAAATTTTAAAAACTTATTTAAAATCCACTGTTATTAAATTTAACATTTCGTAGAATACTTTAAAATTCACTTTTATTGAAAATATTTTAAGTTGTGGACTTCGGTAATTTTATGATGTTTGGGTGGAGTTTCTTAGTTAAAAATAAAATAAAATTCAAATCATATGGTTTTAGGTTATATTCTAGAATGGTTTAACAAAAATCACATAAATCTCTACAACTTATTGAAATCAATTAAAACTTCGTTAAAAATCAAATCAGCTCAAGTGTTATATTGAATACATCCCCTTTAATTGAATGATGACTAAATATTAAATATTAAAGATAATGAGAATAAAAAGCATGTGATTTGTTTTATAAATTAATGGTTTATAAAGAAGTTTTAACGTAATGCAAATAAAACCATTCATTAAATTGTAAAATTCTGGTTAGTTAGATAATTTTTTTGTGAAGTTAACTTTTGTTTTCATAGTAGTTGTACTTATTCTAAAATTTTGTAATAGAATCATAAATTGTCTGATAAAATAACATAGGATTTTGGTTTTAGAATATTAGTCCGGCCGAAAAAACTACCAATGAAAAACCTACAGATTTTTGAACACTGAAAACGTATCTTTTATGATTTTAAAATTCCAAGAACGAAACATCTCCCCTTATTACAAAAAAAAACTAAAAGAAACAGATAATATAATAGAACATGACTTTATAATAAAATAAAATATAGATAAATACCTATATTTAAGTTAACATAAATAGCAGATTGTTGCCTTTGCATACCCTATATCCTCTTCCTTTTTTTTCTCTTTATATCTGTGAAGAAGAAGAAGGCACATGAAGTTTTAGAAGAAGAAAAAAAAACAGTCTTCTTTCAACTTTTAGGTAGTAGGAATTAATTAAAGAGAGAGAGAAATATTTGCACAGAGTCATTAAGAGGTTCTAACGAATTACCCACAATCTAGGAAACCCTGTTTGAAATTCAATTCAATTCATTCATCTTTCTTTTTGCCGTGTGGTTGATTTTTCCCGGGAAAATTGGTGTATCATCTGTTTCCTGCGGTAGCTAAAAGTTCCTTCTTTTTTTTATTCTTGGTGAGGAGTCATGGGCTTCTTGTCTACATAGCTTCTTCTAATAAAGTTGTTTCTCCTCAAATCTTTTTGTAGAAAATCTGTCGACTTTTCACTTTTGTTCCATTAAAGCTCAAAGCTTTACGATTCCAACAATGGAGGAAGTTTCTCCGGCGGTTGCTATGCCTTTCATGCCATTCCCCGAGACCCCCCAGATGGAGCTTGCAGGGATCATGCTGGGTAAAGGCTACTGCAACGGCCAATACTCATCTCAAGATTCCGACAACGGCGAAGAGACTTCTTCGTGTTCTGTTTCTGGAGCTCAACCTAGGATAGTTTCTTCGTCGTCAGACAAAGTCGCCGGAGAAGGGATCAACGGCTCGGACGAGAGATCGACGGTTCAGAGCGAGAAGAAGATGATCAGCAGGACGGAGAGCAGGAGCCTGTTCGAGTTCAAGAGTGTGCCTTTGTACGGTTTTACTTCGATCTGTGGGAGAAGACCGGAGATGGAAGATGCTGTCTCCGCGATACCTAGGTTCCTTCAATCTCCGACCAATTCGCTGGTGGATGGTCGGTTCAATCCTCAGTCAACCGCTCATTTCTTCGGTGTCTACGACGGCCACGGCGGTTCTCAGGTTAAAAAAAAGTCAACGGTCTCCCGAGTATATTCCGACCAGATCCGATGATTGCGTTGAAAAGTCAACCGCTCTGTGTTGTGTTGTGTTGTGTTGTGTAGGTAGCGGACTATTGTAGAGAGAGGATGCATCTGGCTTTAGCTGAGGAGATAGCCAGGGAGAATCCGATGCTCTGCGATGGCGACACGTGGCAGGAGAAGTGGAAGAGGGCTTTGTTCAACTCGTTCCTCCGCGTTGACTCGGAGATCGAGTCGGTGGCCCCGGAGACTGTTGGGTCAACCTCGGTGGTCGCTGTCGTTTTCCCGACTCATATCTTCGTCGCGAATTGCGGCGACTCCAGAGCCGTTCTTTGCCGTGGCAAAACTGCCCTTCCTTTGTCCACTGACCACAAAGTACGCATAATAGCTATTTTCCGACAAAACAGTTTGGATCTATAGTTAGATTGGCTGTGTCAGTTTTAAGAATCTATTTGTAATGTGTGTGTATGTAGCCGGATAGAGAAGATGAAGCGGAGAGGATTGAAGCAGCCGGGGGGAAAGTTATCAGGTGGAACGGAGCTCGTGTCTTTGGTGTTCTCGCCATGTCAAGATCCATTGGTAAGCTTTCCTAAAAAATCAATGGTTATTAAATAGATTTTTTTTTTCTTACAAAACATATATTGTGTGACAGGCGATAGATACTTGAAACCGTCGATCATTCCTGATCCGGAAGTGACGGCTGTGAGGAGAGTTAAAGAAGATGACTGTCTGATACTAGCGAGTGACGGTGTTTGGGATGTAATGACGGATGAGGAAGCGTGCGAGATGGCGCGGAAGCGGATTCTCTTGTGGCACAAGAAGAACGCAATGGCTGGAGATGCGTCGTTGCTCACGAATGAGAGGAGAGGAGAAGGGAAAGATCCGGCCGCAATGTCGGCAGCTGAGTACTTGTCAAAACTGGCGTTACAGAGAGGGAGCAAAGACAACATCACTGTGGTGGTGGTTGATTTGAAGCCTCAGAGGAAATTCAAGAGCAAACCCTTGAATTGAAGCAGATGGTCCTTGTTCTTCTCTTTTTTAATCACTGAATATGGGTCTCTCACATTATAATTTGTGTTTTCTTTTTAAAATTAATTTTTAACTAACATTATAAATTTACAAGCATATGATATAATGTAGCTTAAAGTGTTAAGCTCTTATTCGTAGCATATCCTAAAAGCCCCTTGTATTTTTCTTCCCGGGCTAATTGTAATATGGTTTTACAAACTTACAATATACATTATTGTTTATCCAAATAAATTTCAATACTTGAAAATATAAATGTCTATCAAGAGAATTCTCTCATAAGTCGCAACATCTCGTAAATATCGTCTCTTCCAGTGGATATAAAATACATATATATAACTTGGTGTTAAAAGGATTGTTCAAACTCGGTTCTAGCTGTTGGCTAGTGGGGGAATCAAAGATCCTGCGGCGGTGAAGTAAGACGAGAGATCCACATCCACATCTTCAAACATGTTTACGAACCTATGGTCCTAGGAATAGCAAGAAACAAAGAAACTTGTTAAGAGTGGTTTACAAGAAGAAAGATGACAGAGTTACTCTTGTATGATTACTCACCAGAAGCTCCATTGCTGATTTCCGGTCCCTTGGATCTTTTTGTACACTACACAAGTTACAAAGGCATCATTTCAAATCCTACTCAGGTACAGACATATAACGTGAAACGGTTTGAAAAAATCTGCCTAACCATTGCGAGATGAAGGAGCAAAACTCTGGAGAGAACAGGTGGGAAGGTGCACGAGGAGGCGGGTTTTCAACAATGGCGTCAACTAGCTCATACATGCTAGTCCATCCCTTCATGTTTTCAGGAGGAGTATACGGAAACTTACCCGTTGCACATTCGAGCAGAACCACTCCCAAACTCCAAATATCACACTTGTTCCCATACGCTTTCCCACTGATTCTCTCTGGCTGAAAAATAGATGAGAATAATACCCCGGTAATTCATGCAAAAGCTCATTTTGACTCTGATGCATGCAATATGTTCTAAAAATCGGTATAGAAGACAAATAAATTAAAGCCAAAACAATTTTCTTAAATTCCGATTTCTATGATTTAAATGGTTTAAATCGTATCGTAATAAAAAAATATTTTAAATCGGTTTAAATATATTTAAATCTAAATTTATTATATCAAAAAATAATGTTAGTGCACATAAATTTATCTATTATTTTTTATATATCTGATATTTATAATTCTTCAAAATAGTTTAATTTAAACTGAAAAATAAAACATATAAAATAAATATAGAAAATATTAAAATAAATTAATAATTCATTAATGTATAGGCCGCATAAGCACCAATAATACATTTAATAGCTAGTTTTCTAAATTTGTTGAACACTGATTTCATGCATGTTTGGTGAGTGTTGAGAGGTGAAACAGAGGAAACTACTCACCGACATATAGAAGTCTGTGCCCACGAAGGTATGCGCTAGACTGCTTGTGCTAGACAAGATCTTGCTGACACCAAAGTCTGCGATCTTGACTTCACCTCTGTGATTGATTAGCAAGTTGGAAGGCTTCAAATCCCGGTGAATGATTCGCCTCTCATCGTGAATATAGCACAAGCCTCGGAGCACCTAGTCGAAGAAAAAAAGCTTAGTTATGTGTTTTCCAAGAGCCAGATAAAAATAGAAACCGATGTTTTATAAGTTTTTCCGTAGAGTACTCGCTTGGAGATGGCAGCGAGCATGTTTTCAGGAACTCTCTGGACTTTCTTCAATAAATCCAAAAGAGATCCGCCGTCCATGAACTCCATTACGATTGAAACGAGACCGTTATGGTAGAAAGACTGATAACATGAGACTAGATATGGACATTGCGAGGCCAAGTTTATCCTCAGCTCCTGAGAAATGGCTCGACATGTGGACTCTTCTGTGTTTAACTGAATAACCTGAATATAATATAATGTCATCTTTTGTTCAGACAAGAGAAGAAGAACATTTGAAAAGAAACAACCAACAAAACAGAACCGGACCTTAGTAGCGAAAAACTGTTGAGTTAGTTTGTGTTTAACCAGCTGAACACTACCACTGCTTCCTTTGCCAATGACTTTGATCACTTCAAGATCAGCCAAACTCAACTGGTTGTCCAATGGATCAATAGGTGGTGGCTGCAAAAAAAAACAAAAAACAAAACGATTCAACTTTCTTATTGATTACAATGTAAGAGAAGAGTGTGAGATCTGATGTTTCAAGAAGCATGTTACAGCTCCAGGCTCAGACTGAGATACTGTCTGGATTCCATCTTTGTTCACTTGAAGGTCCCCATCCTTGAACGTTCCACTCTGTGTTCTAAACCATTTTCTTCAATGTTAGAAGACTCATCGACACATATTTGAACAATTTTTACACAATAGAATCACTTTTGGCAATGAAAACGAATCCTAAAAAGGTGAGAACAGTGTGCTCTGATTCGTCAAATCCTAACAAGAGATCTAGATTCGAGACGAGAGCATTTGAAAAATAAAAATAAAACAGAAACATTAGGAAGAATCCAAAAAGAGAGGGGAGAGAGAGAGAGGTACAAGAATTTGGAGATGGATTGCTCAGGAGGAGGGAGAGAGATGGGATTAAGACTCAAGCTGCCTCTCTTCATGTCTGATTAGAGAGATCAAAGCAACACGAACGGATAGACAGTAGCAGAGGTCAGAGAAATTAGAAGAATGACGAACGCTAGACCGACGTCGTGTAGCTCACCACTATGAATGAATATGAATAAGAAGAAGACGAAGACTATATGGTCATTGACTTCTGCTTGACTCGTATTTTCTTCCTTTTAAAAGTTTTTTTAATTTTATTACCAAACATCATTACATTTTAACTTCCCCACTTTTCAATGTTCCCATTAAGACAAAGAAGAGCGGCTAATGATGATGATTATTGTTTTAGTTGTACTAGTCTTATGATTAATTTTCTTTGAGGAATGGTCTTATTGTTGTGATATTATTGTTTATTTGCATTATTTAACAGCTTCTTGATATTAATTATTGCTTAAACACACAAAATACAATCCCCTATATATTAATCCCGTAGCATTACAACATGTTTTCGTAGCCACGTGTCATTACGAGAATAATTCTTAGAATTATTAGAAAAATAAGTTGGTCCATATAAACATATACTATGCTTTTTATTAAATTAACTATCAAATTAATTAATACTGTACAAAATAATATTTTTTATTTCCTTAAATAAAACATACGGAATTACCTAATATGATTAACATATATATGACAATTAATAATTATGAATAATACATATTTGATAAAAAAAAATTATAACCTCTCTTTTTGTTTAATTTTATATTATTAAATAAATTTAACAATCACATTAAGCATATAATAAAAACAATTAGATTTTTATATATTTTATTTTGAATTTTTAAAAACGACTATAAATTACTAAAAATGGTAAAAGTCCCACATTAAAATTTTGTGATCAATAGTTTAACTTTTTTTTGTTCAAGCAAGATACAACTTAAAATTATCATATATCATAGGAATGGACGTTCAGATACACGTTCGGATTTGTATCAGATATTTCAGTATAAAGGTATAGAACCTGTTTGGGTATTTCTACACTTCGAGTCGGGTTCGGGTATTTTATGTACGGTTTCAGATATTTTAGGTCGGGTTCGGATATTTAAAATTTGAAGAAAAAATATATAAATTATTTATTGTTTAAGTTTTTTGTATTTAAAATATATTTTAACTTAACTGCTTTTTTAAAAAAAATTTTAAAAGATTAAACTATTAATAGGTTTGGAGATAAAACTTTAAAAATAGAAGGACCCTAATTTAGTTGTTGTTTTGAAGTTTTAGATGCAACTTTTGTTAATGCAAGAAACAAGAACTTGATATGTATTTTAAGTGAGTAGCAAATGATTTTGTCCATAATTATACGTATATTATCTAATTTTGAGCAATAAGAATCATTAATATAAATATTTTGAATAAAATGAGAGAAATAAACTAGAAATATAAAGTTAAGTATACTTATGTTTGGTTATCTTCAGATAGATAACCATTCGGGTTTGGATATTACCCGTACGGATTCAGATATTACCCGAACTGGTGAAATAAGTAATTTGTTTTGTTGTTCTAATTATATGATTTTTATACCGAGCTGGTGAATATATACTAGACAAATATTTATATTTCGAGTCTGCACTTATATTCTATAACAGCTTGATATATTATATTTGAACACTAACTTGTTAATATAGTTTGCCGGTGATTTTTTAAAAAAATTTGATTCTTAGATATGTTTACGGAAATTTTACATATGTCTATTTTTTTTAATTGACACTTATATAATTCACTGAATACATAAAAGAAGTTAATAAAAAGAAATTTAACTCATATCAGTGAAAAAAAAGATGAGAACGAAAGCATAATTCTATAGAGGTAGAAAATGAAATCACTTATGGAGAGTCAATAGTAAGCAAATCGAGAGCAAAAAACCCAATTTCCTTTCGTCATTATACAATTGATGTTGCCTATTTGGTTTTGGTAATTTATATCGGCCGCAAAACTTAATTTCTTTTTGTGCATATAAAATTTTAAAAATAATTAAAATGAGATGTAATACATTAACTCTTCAACAAGGATGATATATTTAAGAGACCAAAATTTGTATTCATCATTTTATAATCGAGAAAAATTGTAGTGTTGCAAAATATTAAAATCATTTCATAAACAAAATTATTATAAGAACTCAGTCCGCGTTATCATCTAATCTATATTTAAATCGTCATGATTATTAAATAAACACTACATGAAAAAATAATAAAAAGTACAATATACATAAGTGATGTTGAGTTGGACGTAATTTAATATTTGTTGTACCTATTACCTAATTCTCTCTTTTTCAAAAAAAGTAAAAGCATTCTTTTTTTCTTTTCTTTTTTTGTAACAGTACAAGCATTCTTAAAACAAGTTTTTTTCTTTGAGAGTTTGATAAAACTATTTTTTAATTGGACTATTTGATCCACAATATAGGAGATCATGATAGACTATTATTCTACATGATTTTGATAGGGAATATGTGAGAATAGAAGTCTAAATCTCTATTAATGTGACTATTTGACCTAATATATATTTTGACTAAAACGAACGAAAAAAATCTGAATTGGTACTGTTTATGTGGTAACTAGTATTAAAAGAAGATGCTGTCTGAATTAGCAAAACTGATGCTTTGTTTGTTTGAAAAAAGTATTGTCCAAGGAAAGTTCCTCATAAAAGGTTGCCAAACAAAAGAAGAAACCATTGTATACTTATTTTTCTCAATCTCTTCATCTTTTCAACAAAAAGGAAAATTAAACACAATATGGTTTTGAAAAGTTACATATTATAGTCATTAGTCACTGGTTAAAAAATCATTTGATTTTTTTTTTAATTTGAAAATAACTGTTTTTAAATGGTTTAATCTTTCATAATTAACAAATCTATAATCTAAAAATCAGTTCACAATTACGAATATAAATAGTGCAATATATGAGCTGGTGATAAATACATAAACTGACAACTAAAACAATATACTTTGTGACATATATAGATACACAGTCTTGGAAGAATGAGTTATTGCTTATGAATTAGAATAATTTCCAAAATACTAAGAAAGAAGAAGACAACGTTGCTTTTGGTGTAAGAAAAAAAAAGTCATTGACTTCGATATTTCTTTTCTGCTCTCTCTCCGTAGTTAACGTTTACGAAGTTGAAGCAGCAGCCGAAGAAGAAGACGACGACTCTTCTCTTTCCAGATATTGTGATTATCTCAACTCTTCTCTTGCAATCAATCTCTTTCTCGAGTTTCTGCTCTTGAAAATTTCTGGTGAGTTATCTCTTTACTTGCCGAGCGATCTCCAGCTCGTTTATGAACGCTGGATCATTCAAAGTTCAAACCGATAGCTTGTAGTTGATATTTGTGGATCTATACTTATAGGGCATGATTAACCTCAATCTCTTAGTCGGGATTCTTAACGCATGATATGATTTGACATTTTTTTTTATATTTTTCGGCTAAAGACGACTTTTATATCTCTTATTTATGAGATGATTCTAAGCTTTTTTTAATTTAAAATCTAAAGAAAGCTAAGAACTGTATCTTAGCGGAAGTTAAGAACCCCAATTAAGAGACTGAAGTTAGTTATGGTCTTAGGCTTTGATTGGTAGAGCATTAGCATTAGCAGTAATAGTATGCTATAAAAGCAGTATGTTGCAGGAGCTGTATGCTTTTGATAAACTATGCAATTAGATGATTGGTAGAGAGCAGTACGAGTACGAGTATGTTATTTAAAATTATTATAAAAATTAGTATATAATATATAATATATTTATATTTAATAAATATATTTTCAATATATATATAAATATATTAACATATAAAATTAAAATGATATATAATTGATTTATTTTATTTAATAATTTAAATTTTATGTTTATATCAAAAAAATTTATTTTAAAATAAATTTTATAATTAAAATATCTACTTTTTAAAATAATTTTTCATCTTTAAAATAAATTAAATTATATTTTAAATGTGAAATACTATTTAAATTTTTTTTATTGTAAATTAATTTTAGAAATCAAAATTTTATTTTCTGGATATTAAAATAATTTTATGATATTATTAAATAAAATAAATGAATTAGTTATATATTTTCTTTAATTTTATAAATTATAAATGCAAATGTTCTTCTAAAGGTTACAACACCCGATAGATCATGTATGTACTTTCTAGGGGTCAATCCAAGGCGACCAACGGACCCATTACAGAGCTTAGGCTTCTGTGCCCCCAGCCACCGGACCACAGCCGCTCGATTTTTCAACGCTAAGTTTAGAATTCTAATTTGAATAAAATCATCATTTAGATGAAATTTTTGGTATATGTATAGTTTTGACGGTTTTTCCGGAACTATAATGCAACATCCCGAGTTGTGATATATGGAAAAAACATAAGAGAATTGATTTAGCTATCTATGTCACCAAAGTTGACTTACTTTTTCCGTCACTCTCGTTTAGAACTCCAAAGTTAAGCATGCTTGGGCTGGAATAGTGAAAGGATGGGTAACCTATCGGAAAGTGATTCGCGATACCGTGCAAGTGAGGTCAAAGTACAAGGAAATGTCATGTGGTGATTGTAGGACCAGCAAACATGACTTTCGGGCCTTAGAAAAATTAACGCACCGCCCGTCAGACGGGATAGAGCCACGGGCCAAGAGGGCGGACGTGAGTGGCCCATTAGCCGTGGGCGGCCAGGGCATTATAAGTGGTATTAGAACTAGTTAGCCATCTCGGTTCTGATCTGAGAAGCGTCTTGAGACATGTTGTGTGAATTGTAACAATCCGAGTTGTGATATATAGAAAAGGCATAAGAGAATTGATTTGGCTACCTATGTCACCAAAGTTGACTTTCTTTTTCCATCAAACATCCGTTTAAAACTCCAAAGTTAAGCATACTTTGGCTAGAGTAGCGAAAGGATGGCTGACCTATCGGAAAGTAATTCGCAATGACCAAAGTATGGGAAAAAGTCATGTGGTGATTGCAGGATCAGTAAAAAATGATTTCGGATCTTGGAAAATTTAACGCACCGCCCATTAGAACGGGATGGGGTCCACAGACCGAGTTAACGGGCGTGAATGGTCCATTAGCCATAGACGGTCGGGACGTTACATATAGTTTGACGGTTTCTAATTTGAATAAAATCATCGAAATTTCTTACTCTTGCATAATGTCATTCTCAGTGAGGTATTTGCCTCAAACTATACATATACCAAAAACTTATGCGGTGTTCTATGATTGGTTTAATCCAGTTATTTCTATCGGATTATTTGTGCAATTGACTGAAATCAAACATTTTTACACGATATTTCTGTTTTATCTCAAATGAGACTAAAATGTTCTAACCCTCTTTTTTTTACATCAAAAGGAAATGATGTAACCGATTTGGAGATCATTATCATTTAGTAAATATTTCTCTAAATGCTTTTCTAACAATTGTTGATTAGATAATGTAAAGCATAATGCTAATACTAATGTCCTACCAATCAAGGCCTAACCGTTCCACAAAAATTGATATTTTAGGAAAAAAATGTATTTCACAAGTATAATTTCTTTGAATTATTGAAAATTGATAATTGACTTTATTATAAATGATTTAGTGTACTTTATTAATACGTGTAAAAACTCTAAAAGTCTATCTAGAAGACTAGAACTGAGATGGTAGTAATTAATTCATTACAAATCTGATCTGCTGGACTCTGTTTTTTTTTTATTCTTTCATGGTTCTGTTTCAGCTCAGAAGTAGGAGCTTTGCATTCATCAACGCTCTCTTTCACTGAAGAACATATGGCAGAAAGTAAACAACCTTGACTTCTCCCTCTTTTCTTGTCTTAGTGATTTTCAAGTGATCCAAGTTTCATGAGTTTTGATCACTTTGTAGATGTTAAAGTGCATGGAGATGGAAGTGCAGAGCTGGTTAAATCCATGGGTGATAATAAATATGCTAGTCTCATGAGACCAGCTGGTAGATATTACTCTGCTATTAAAGGTACCATCTCTCTATGCATTAAGAAACTCTTTTAAGATGTAACCTTTAGACATCTTTTATTGAACTAAGTGACATTATGATAGATGCTACGGTTTGTGGGAAGGGAAGATATCCCTTATATATTAAAAGAGAAGCATTGTAATAAATGAATTCACATTATAATAGACACGTGGCAGCCTCACAATGATTTGATAATAAATATGTTAAACGCGTTCACACTATAGTCATAAATGTGTTCACACTATGTACTTTGTGATTTTTTTAATATAAAACTCACATACATAGTTCCAATAAAACTCTGGATTTTTCGGTTCGAATAAAAATAGATAACGAATCAAAAGCCAAACTATATATATATTATTTTTATTGTTTACATATAAAATTGAGCAAAATATTCATAAATTTTGATTCGATTTGTTATTCGTTTTGATTTGAACCAAAAAATCTTGATATTTGAAACTTTACGAAACAAATCAAATACTAAAATACAATATCCAAAAAAGAAGCAAATCACTAATACCAATATTTTTAGGAACATATATCTAATTCGATATGTTATATGCATATATATACATATATGAAAAGAATTATATATATTATACTTTATATCAGTTTTACAATATAAATTTATTATATTAGGTACTAAAATTAAAAGGTTATATAATGTTTTATTTTTGTAATAAAATGTTATTATATTATTTTTAAAATTTTATTTTATTTACGAATCAAATCGGATATTCTTTAAAATTCTAAAACATTTCGGATATCGGAGTCACCGAATATCTAGGTAACTAAAGATCGAATTGACAAGAATGCTTCCAAATATCCAGATACTTGATATGTGTCCAGCCCTATTTACGAATATAATTTTATTTTCTTTTGATGAAAAAATGACTAATGTCAAGGTCTTTTTTATTTTAAATAAATTTTAATTTTATCTTTCATGTATTATTCTGAACAAAAATGTCATTTAATATTAATTAACAATATCTTTATATATTTTTCAACTATTTTTATATACTTTTTACATAAACATACATGTGCACCTTGATGTGAGCATCTTATAACTAAGTATTCACCACAGCTGAAGTATCTAATTTTTTTGAAAGTTGAAATATTTTTTCTTAATGTTTCTTTCACTACCGACCAAATTGTAGTGAAATGATTTGTCTTAATAATTTTCTTTTCTTTTTCTTAAACTATTATCTGTTTAAAAACTATAATATGAAACTATTGGTTCGACATGACAACTATCTAAACTTCATAATATGAAAATAAACATATAACATTAATTTTAGGTTTTTATCCGAAAAAACCAAAAAATCAAATGTTTTAACCGAATAAACTAAAATGAATATTAATTTAAAATAATAGTTATATTTTAGAAGATTAAAAACAAAAAAACGTAAAACCTAACCAATATCCAGATTAAACAGATTTATTGTCTTTTTTATTAAAAATAACGAAACTAATAATCACATCCCGCGCAAGGCGCGGGTTATTACCTAGTACGCTTGTAAAAGACGTGGACGATGTGGAAAATGGAGCCTATGACAAACCTCTTCCATGCTTTGGTTGCGGAATCGGATGGTTCTCATGAGTAGAATATTCATTTAGTTTTTGTTTTGGGGTAAAATGTTAAATAATAGTATTCATTTTGTTTCCAAGTTAAGTCCACCATGCATGTCTGAATTAGCAAAACTGATGCTTTGTTTGTTTGAAAAAAGTATTGTCCAAGGAAAGTTCCTCATAAAAGGTTGCCAAACAAAAGAAGAAACCATTATATACTTATTTTTCTCAATCTCTTCAACTTTTCAACAAAAAGGAAAATTAAACACAATATGGTTTTGAAAAGTTACATATTAGAGCATCTCCAATGTAAAACTCCATTTTTTCCTTCAAAATAGAGTAAAAGTGAAAATGAAGTAAAATTGCTCCAACCCTACTTCATTTCCCACTCCATAATGGAGTGATGAACAAACAAAAAAAGAAATTACTCCATTTATAGAGTAAATTTCATTATGGAGTAAGATATGGAGTTGGGTTGGAGCATTTCTTACTTCATATTCACTTTTACTCCATTTTAGAGGAGAAAATGGAGTAGGGATGGAGATGCCCTTATAGTCATTAGTCACTGGTAAAAAAATCATTTGATTTTTTTTTTAATTTGAAAATAACTGTTTTTAAATGGTTTAATCTTTCATAATTAACAAATCTATAATCTAAAACTCAGTTCACAATTACGAATATAACTAGTGCAATATATGAGCTGGTGATAAATACATAAACTAACAACTAAAACAATATACTTTGTGACATATATAGATACACAGTCTTGGAAGAATGAGTTATTGCTTATGAATTAGAATAATTTCCAAAATACTAAGAAAGAAGAAGACAACGTTGCTTTTGGTGTAAGAAAAAAAAGGTCATTGACTTCCATATTTCTTTTCTGCTCTCTCTCCGTAGTTAACGTTTACGAAGTTGAAGCAGCAGCCGAAGAAGAAGACGACGACTCTTCTCTTTCCAGATATTGTGATTATCTCAACTCTTCTCTTGCAATCAATCTCTTTCTCGAGTTTCTGCTCTTGAAAATTTCTGGTGAGTTATCTCTTTACTTGCCGAGCGATCTCCAGCTCGTTTATGAACGCTGGATCATTCAAAGTTCAAACCGATAGCTTGTAGTTGATATTTGTGGATCTATACTTATAGGGCATGATTAACCCCGATCTCTTAGTTGGAATTCTTAACGCATGATATGATTTGACATTTTTTTTTATATTTTTCGGCTAAAGACGGCTCTTTTATCTAAAGAAA
The DNA here is from genome assembly GCF_020379485.1 of Brassica napus. Classification (NCBI taxonomy): domain Eukaryota; kingdom Viridiplantae; phylum Streptophyta; class Magnoliopsida; order Brassicales; family Brassicaceae; genus Brassica; species Brassica napus. The sequence goes on along the minus strand of NC_063436.1, from coordinate 26,961,184 downwards.
GCTAAGAACTGTATCTTAGCGGAAGTTAAGAACCCAAATTAAGAGACTGAGGTTAGTTATAGTCTTAGGCTTTGATTGGTAGAGCATTAGCATTAGCCGTAATAGTATGCTATAAAAGCAGTATGTTGCAGGAGCTGTATGCTTTTGATAAACTATGCAATTAGATGATTGGTAGAGAGCAGTACGAGTATGTTATTTAAAATTATTATAAAAATTAGTAGATAATATATAATATATTTATTTTCAATGAATATATTTTTAATATATATATAAATATATTAACATATAAAATTAGAATGATATATAATTGATTTATTTTATTTAATAATTTAAATTTTATGTTTATATCAAAAAATTTTATTTTAAAATAAATTTTATAATTAAAATATCTACTTTTTAAAATAATTTTTCATCTTTAAAATAAATTAAATTATATTTTAAATGTGAAATACTATTTAAATTTTTTTATTGTAAATTAATTTTAGAAATCAAAATTTTATTTTCTGGATATAAAAATAATTTTATGATATTATTAAATAAAATAAATGAATTAGTTATATATTTTCTTTAATTTTATAAATTATAAATGCAAATGTTCTTTTAAAGGTTACAACACCCGATAGATCATGTATGTACTTTCTAGGGGTCAATCCAAGGCGACCAACGGACCCATTACAGAGCTTAGGCTTCTGTGCCCCCAGCCACCGGACCATAGCCGCTCGATTTTTCAACGCTAAGTTTAGAATTCTAATTTGAATAAAATCATCATTTAGATGAAATTTTTGGTATATGTATAGTTTTGACGGCTTTTCCGGAACTATAATGTAACATTCCGAGTTGTGATATATGGAAAAAACATAAGAGAATTGATTTAGCTATCTATGTCACCAAAGTTGACTTACTTTTTCCGTCACTCTCGTTTAGAACTCCAAAGTTAAGCATGCTTGGGCTGGAATAGTGAAAAGATGGGTACCTATCGGAAAGTGATTCGCGATACCGTGCAAGTGAGGTCAAAGTACAAGGAAATGTCATGTGGTGATTGTAGGACCAGCAAACATGACTTTCGGGCCTTAGAAAAATTAACGCACCGCCCGTCAGACGGGATAGAGCCACGGGCCAAGAGGGCGGACGTGAGTGGCCCATTAGCCGTGGGCGGCCAGGGCATTATAAGTGGTATTAGAACTAGTTAGCCATCTCGGTTCTGATCTGAGAAGCGTCTTGAGACATGTTGTGTGAATTGTAACAATCCGAGTTGTGATATATAGAAAAGGCATAAGAGAATTGATTTGGCTACCTATGTCACCAAAGTTGACTTTCTTTTTCCATCAAACATCCGTTTAAAATTCCAAAGTTAAGCATACTTTGGCTAGAGTAGTGAAAGGATGGCTGACCTATCGGGAAGTAATTCGCAATGACCAAAGTATGGGAAAAAGTCATGTGGTGATTGCAGGATCAGTAAAAAATGATTTCGGATCTTGGAAAATTTAACGCACCGCCCATTAGAACGAGATGGGGTCCACGGACCGAGTTAACGGGCGTGAATGGTCCATTAGCCATAGACGGTCGGGACGTTACATATAGTTTGACGGTTTCTAATTTGAATAAAATCATCGAAATTTCTTATACTCTTGCATAATGTCATTCTCAGTTAGGTATTTACCTCAAACTATACATATACCAAAAACTTATGCGGTGTTCTATGATTGGTTTAATCCAGTTATTTCTATCGGATTATTTGTGCAATTGACTGAAATCAAACATTTTTACACGATATTTCTGTTTTATCTCAAACGAGACTAAAATGTTCTAACCCTCTTTTTTTGACATCAAAAGGAAATGTTGTAACCTTAAGAGTATTTGGAGATCATTATCATTTAGTAAATACTTCTCTAAATGCTTTTCTAACAATTGTTGATTAGATAATATAAAGCATAATACTAATACTAATGTCCTACCAATCAAAGCCTAACCGTTCCACAAAGATTGATATTTTAGGAAAAAAATGTATTTCACAAGTATAATTTCTTTGAATTATTGAAAATTGATAATTGACTTTATTATAAATGATTTAGTGTACTTTATTAATACGTGTAAAAACTCTAAAAGTGTATCTAGAAGACTAGAACTGAGATGGTAGTAATTAATTCATTACAAATCTGATCTGCTGGACTCTGTTTTTTTTTTCTTTCATGGTTCTGTTTCAGCTCAGAAGTAGGAGCTTTGCATTCATTAACGCTCTCTTTCACTGAAGAACATATGGCAGAAAGTAAACAACCTTGACTTCTCCCTCTTTTCTTGTCTTAGTGATTTTCAAGTGATCCAAGTTTCATGAGTTTTGATCACTTTGTAGATGTTAAAGAGCATGGAGATGGAAGTGCAGAGCTGGTTAAATCCATGGGTGATAATAAATATGCTAGTCTCATGAGACCAGCTGGTAGATATTACTCTGTTATTAAAGGTACCATCTCTCTATGCATTAAGAAACTCTTTTAAGATGTAACCTTTAGACATCTTTTATTGAACTAAGTGACATTATGATAGATGCTACGGTTTGTGGGAAGGGAAGATATACGCTTGTAAAAGACGTGGACGATGTTGAAAATGGAGCCTATGACAAACCTCTTCCATGCTTTGGTTGCGGAATCGGATGGTTCTCGTGAGTAGAATATTCATTTAGTTTTTTTTTTTGGGTAAAATGTTAAATAATAGTATTCATTTTGTTTCCAAGTTAAGTCCACCATGTCTAATTCATACTTACCTGCTAAATCTTCCTTTGACAGCTTTCTCATGGGGTTTGTATTCCCATTCTTGTGGTACTATTCGACGTTTCTCTATTTTGGGAACTACTACCGCAAGGATCCTAGAGAAAGAGCAGGACTTGCTGCTTCCGCAATCACTGTAATGCCTCTCTCCCTCTATCTCTCTTGACTATTTGAGATTTCCAACGAAATGATGATGATGAAGAAGTCTGGTGATGTTGCAGGCGATGGGATTCTCCCTCTTGCTACTGGTGATCGTTGCCTTCAGGTGGTTTTAGTGGCTTATTCTTACGTATAGACCATTATCTTGACATATATATGTATGATCTTGGTCCCGTTCTTGTCAAAAGGATTATAGAGGATGGACTTATATGTTTGTCTGTACATTCAATTTAAATACTATATACCTCATCTTTGCTCCAGCTCTCTATCATTTTCTTCTCGCAATCTACAATGTGTGTAAAGAGAAGAACAAAAGAAAATAAAATAAATGAGCAATTGTTTCCTTTGTTTCTTTCTTGAGGAGGTGATATGAGAATATGGTTTTAACGGTTTGGTTTTGACCCGGTAGAGAGCAAACCAATTAGATATTGGAATTACATTAATTTATTTAATGAAATTGAGGAAGTTGACGTTCACGCGCCACATATATAAAGCTTCTGTTTAATATAGTGTATTAGAAGAGTACTACAAGATGAACAAAAGGTTTGGGGGGAAGATACCGACCGGAACTCCGTCACTAGCGTTGTCAACTATCGTCGTTGTAGCCTCACTTCTCGGTGGAGCCTCCATCGTCCACAATTTATACAAACCAGATCTTGTAAGTTGTCTTTTTTTAAGAAGGCATGGAACATGTTCGATGAAATGTCTAGCCGAACCAAACATTTGTCCTGTTCTCTCTTATTGGTAGATATACCCATAGGATTGGAGAGATGATTGGAGATATTAATTTATATTTCTTGTTTAACCTTTCGTTGCAGAGATTACCTCAGATGGAAAATGATGAACCAGACAAGAAGAAAGAATCTGGAAACAAAGATTAAAAATCTTTTCTGATTAGTTACATTTCTTAATCTCCTCTGGCTTCGAATGTTGTGAACTTAAGACTCTCTGTATGTGATTTGCAACTTTCATTTACGTGGCGATTCCCAACACACTAAGTACAGATTTATGCATGCACAATAAAGATTAGCCTAAACCTAGATAGAAAACCTAGGTATTTATGGAGAGGAACGTTTGTTCTTCGGTTCCATCGTTTGAATAAACACACTATTGAGTAAAAAAAAAAGGCTAGATAGAAAACTAATTTATACTATTTAATTAGGTATTTTATTAGTTATCTCTTCTAATTCCCTGTATATAAGATAATTTGGACCGCGGCTGAAGGTTTTGGTCATGACTAGACTTATTATATCATCTACCCCAATATTTGTTTTCTCAAACAGGCTCGGACCAAGGCGGATAATACTGCATAGCACGACTGATATTTTTTTCAAATGCGATCTTTCATTACTTAGATATATACAAGATAACATGAACCAAATTATTATGTCAGGATTTACAAATGTGTTACAGCGGTAAAAAGCCACTCAAAAGTCTATAATACAGGGAAAAAGAACGCTACATGCGAAAAGAACAAACAAAAAATACAAGGAAACAACGTTGCATGCAAAAAAACAAAAGTAAAAGTAAAAGACTGTTTGGTGTAGATAAAAAGACAAAAGTAACCCTAGCTAATACCTCGGAGGAGAGAAATAAGCAGAGAATGGAGACAAGAGGCGTCTCGGGTTGAAGAGTGACACATGTCTCGGGGAAGCGATTCCGTCGATTTGGCGATAATCGGAGACGTTGATGAAGCCTCCCCTCTCGTTTCCATGGTGGTCACCGCCGGTTCTTCTTCCTGGAGACCTTCCCGGAGATGAGCTCAGGCCATTAAAGGTCTTGTACTTGACCATCTTACCAATGCCCCACAATTTTTTCTTCATCGGAGTTTCTTTATAAGACTCGGTCATCTTCTCGCTCATGTACAGCTTCACTGCTTCTAAACCTTGCTCCACCTTTTGTAACAGATCATCAAACTTAAACTATATCACAAACTTTATTATAAGCATAATGTAAGATTATTTTATAATTGATATCTATTCACGTCAGTGAAGTTTCTTGTATAATGTTAATTGATTGATTCCATAGTGCACTAAAAGAATGATCTTAGCGTTAACGTAACAAATATCATACACAAAACTGATATAATATTTTCATATAAAAACAATTCTTGCATTGTTTACAAATATCATACACACTAAAGATCAGAATGCTTGTGAGACAAGTTATGCTTTCTAGTCTAGTGAATATTCTGTTGGATGCGTCTTAATTAAATTCGATGTTATTACACTATAACATATGGCATAGTGATTTGTACCATATCGTCAAAAGAGTAGAATAATTTATGTTACTATGATAAAGTAAGATAAATTGTGTGTACCACTTCAAAAGGTGGGGAGACGAGGGGATTGCCCTCGAGGGAGAGCTTCTGAATCCGGCGAAGACAGCCTATGGAGTCCGGTAAAACCGTAATTCCGTTATAACTAACGTCAAGCTCCACGAGAGATATCAACAACCCCACGGAGTAAGGTAACTCCTTCAAGTGCTGGAAGTTCTGGCTAACGTTAAGGACCTGAAGGTTCACAAGGTTCTCTAGATCATCAGGGAGCGATCCAAGGCGATTAAGTCTGGCGTCGAGCACACGCAGCGACGTCAAGTGGCTAAGGGAGCTTGGTAACACGACAAGCTTGTTTGAGTTCACGGAGAGCTTCGCCAGATTCGTTAGCTCGAACCCTATTGTGTCTGGAAGCATGGTCAGTTCGTTGAAATTGGCGTTCAGCTCTTCCAGCGATCTGCGTTTTGGGTCGCGTTTTGCGTTTTGGTACATTGATAATAAGAGAGTTGGACGCGGTTGAAGGGGTCTTACCTGCAATCTTCTATAGTTTTGGGGAGATGCTGTAGATTATTTCCGGAGACATTAAGAACCTTAAGCTTGGAAAGACATCCAATGGAGTTGGGAAGTGTTTTGAGCTGATTGGAGTGCAAATCTAATGCCCACAAATTTAACATTCGTGCCACAAGAGATTCAGGAATTTGCTGCATGGGAAACTAAATATATGAGTTTTAACTAAATCATAAGTCGCACAAGTTCATAACTTGTGGAAATTCAAAAATTTATGTATAAACTTAAACTAAGGCTTGAATGGTAACCCGCTTCCCGCCCCGTCCCGCAGTTAACAGTAACAAAAATCTCTATATATACCCTATATCTATACATTTTTCTAACTGTTAAAACCGCACTACAACGGTTGTTTATTTAGAAAATAGTGTTACTGGCAGTCAGATGACAGATTCAATACAAGCAGAGTCAAAGAGAAGTAAATGTTCATATCAACTCGTATTTATCAATAATTATTGCTCTTCATTAATATTTTATTTATATAGAACAATTATGTCATGAAAACTTAAAAAAGAAAATAACGGACACTTGTGCCTTAATTGCTTATGCACCCAGGCGAATATGCTTTCCAAGGCTCGAGTTGACCAAATGAAAATGGGTTAGGAAAATTGTGTGCAAGATACCAAAGACAATACTTCATCCGTTTCCATCCGTTCCTGAAAGTAAGGTTTTTTAAATTTTTTTCTTGTTCCGCAAAAATATATTTTCTACCCTGTTCGGAAACTAGCTAGGCGTTCCTCGTACGCTCGGGTTACGCCTAGCGCCGAATGGAAAAATCGGGAATTATACAGAGACTAATCGGCGATTTTTCTAGACATATATTTTCGTTTGTTAAAATATACAATAAGGATCACATAGTGTAGCGGTTTTGTTGATCTGTTATTGGCAAACATCCCGGGTTCAAATAGCAGGAATGCCATTTATACATGTTTTTAAATGTCTTAAGCTAAATGAGGGGTAGTTTTGTCATTTCGAGTTCGTCTTCCTCTTTACAATATTAGGGTTTTCTGCAATTTCAAGCCCGACGGCTCTTTGATTTTGACGGATTTAAGATCACTTTTCTCTGTTTTTTTGTTGTTGTTTCCATGCATATTTCATAGATTCTATGCATATTAATTGATTCAGGCCGAAACATGCAATAACTGAAATTTTTTTTGAGATCCAACTTTTTCACCGAATTTTTTCAATTCGCCACGCTTGATGGCTGAGCAGCGCTTTTCTGGCGATTTTCCGGTTCTCGACGGTGCGTTTTTGAACAAGGATCTTCTATATTATTAAAATACTTTTTTATAATTTTAAGAAACATTAATTGAAATTATTTGAATTGATTAAATTTTATTGGTGGAAAATTATTAGAAAGTGTATAATAAAGTAAAAAATAAATTAAATTATACAATTCTTAATAAACGTGCATACTATAGAAAATCTTACTTTTGACAACAGAGAAAATATTAAATTTTCAGGAATTTTTTTTTAATCGGCAATCTATGATTTGTCTTGTTATGAATAATAGAAATTTGATTACTTTTTCTTTATTGAACAAAACAGGAAATGACAAATACCACAAAGTAAGGAATACAACGAATCATGCATATGCAAGAGATAATTTCGTTGCTTGAGTACATCTACGATTTTTATCATTTCTTTATCTGTTAGTTAGCAGCTTAGCAAAGATCTTTTATAATTAAAAATTAGAGCCCACAACTGCTCTAATTAATTCATTTAAATAGAGCACGACGGCCGCAACAAATTGTTATACTGTATAGTTTTATATATTTGTTAACCTATCGAGCCTTCGAGGAACACTAGTACTCTCAGATGATTTGTTTTTGTCTTTTGACTTAAGAAGTATATTATTTTTGATGATTTTTGTTGCTAAATAAATTTTATTAATTATCGTTCATACAAATTTATAAATGAATCATGAAATCATCAACTTTTTAAAAGATCGAGAAAACAATAACTTTTTAACAATTCAAGCACTTTTGAAATTTTGTAAGAGAAAGCTCCACTTAGGGTTGTAGTTTATTGTTAAGGTGTATTAATTTTTTCATTAGTGACAGAAATGTCTATTTTCATTAAAAAAAAATTATTTCCACGAAATTTTAGTCAAAAGCTGTATAATTACGGTTGATGAAAATTAGATATATGATCCAACATATTTATATATATACCTGAATATTGTTGTTAGAGAGATCGAGTTTTGAGATGGAAGCTAGGTTGATAGAAGATGCTGAGAGGGAAGCCAAGGACATGCCGCTAAGATCGAGAGTCTTGAGATTCCGTCGACGATCTCCTTCTCCAGCCATCACAGCTGCACCGCCATCAATGGCCGATACACTTCTCTTAGTCGTAATTTTCTTATGTGGAGTATTGATTGGTCCCATCTTATTGAAATTCTTCATCATCGCCGTTGTTGTCATTGTCATCTGATTCATCTGCTCGTAACCCATCATATCTTCCTATGTGTGTGTGCATATATATATTTGTATAATTGTATACACAGAGAAGAACCCACAAAGCGAGAATGCTTAGAGGAAATAGAGAGGAAGAAAAAGAGAGAGGTTATGTTGATTGTTATAAATGTGTTGAAAACATATCCTACTTATATAGTATATAATAAAGAAACTAGGTGATAACCCGCGCCGTGCGCGGAGTGTAAAATCTAGAAATAAAATTTGATTTGAATAATGTATAGAGTTTATATTACGTTGATTAGTGGTTATTGAACGTCTAAAATAATGAAAAAATATATTTTTGTCTCTACGCATAATAATTACAATTGGACCCGTATTATAAAATTAAGATATAAGGCCACAAAAGTTTGTACACCATACTGTATTGTATCTAACTTATTGGGCTTACAATATCAAATGGGCTATGTTTTTGTTTTGTTCTCTGTTTACTCAAGAGAAACGACAGAAAAAAAAATCTCTACGGTGTTTCGATGGTCGCAATAGAAAGGGGATAAGGGTTTCTCAATTCGGAGTGGACCCAACCAGCGAAAAAGGTGATGTTCCGTTGAACTTAATCAAATTGTAACCTAAATCTAGTTGTAAGATTGCAGAATATTTGTCGAATCTAATATTGTCGTTCTTTTGTTTTCAGATTCGATGGCTTAAACTGGTTCGCTTTCTTCAGCGAGGGTTCGTTTATCTCGCAAACCAACCGCTTCACCTTAGTCAATTCAGTCCCACCAATAGCATTCATATAGCAAGAAGATGACTTCATATTTGCAGAAGGTTAGTTCCGAATATAATTGTTGTGTTGATTGATTCAGTAATCATTGTAGGAAAAACAGCAACAGATCGTTTAGATAAATAAATATTTTTCTTAAATCTTAATCTTAATCTTAATAGTAACTAAAAAAGAACATCAGTACCTTACACATAGAAATCAATTGAGGAAAAAAAACAATAAGCAAAAACCAAAAAAAATAGCTCGAGTGTTCAAAACAAATAATAAGCAAAAAAACATATGAAAAAAGCTCCGCTGATTCTTCTTGCGTATTGAGTATCCATTCAAAAACAGGACTTGGGAATCCTGCAATTATGTATAATAAAACAAAGCCAAAATTAAAACTATTCTTTAGAGACTATGTAAAACTTTTAGACAAATAATAATTTAGTTTGAATGATTTTGCTTACCTCTTCTTAAATTCTTGAATTTCTGGTATGTCTTCATCAAACAAAATCTGAGAAACTTCTGTGTTTGTGATGAATTTGAAACCACCTACAATATACACAACATAAAAGCTATTATAACATATTGTATGAAACCATCGGTTTATTTTACTCTAAGTTGTAACATACTTGGACCCCACTCAATATATGTATAATTGTATACACAGAGAAGAACCCACAAAGCGAGAATGCTTAGAGGAAATAGAGAGGAAGAAAAAGAGAGAGGTTATGTTGATTGTTATAAATGTGTTGAAAACATATCCTACTTATATAGTATATAATAAAGAAATTGCAGAGAGAGTTAAAGATCGAAATGGAAGATATGTACGGATGATAACAGATGGCGTTGAAACCTGAAATTCTCTCTCTAGATTTATTCTTTTCTATCATATTATCTAAGGTAGTTTATCTCTTATAACCTTCTTTTTACATATCAAACAATTTTAATGTCAACTTTTTCTATATTTGTTTTACTTAGTTACGTACAAAAGCTGAAATCAGCTGCATATTGTATTAGTAAAAAAATGAACAAGCTTTTCTTATGAATTATGATATTGGTAACTAAAAATTGTACTTTGATGTTTTTCTGTCATTGGTTATGTACTTATATTGGATTTCTTTGTAGATTACTAAATTTAAAACAATAAAATTTCAAAATTTGTTCAGAAGACTGTAGTGCTTAAATAGTTTTGAAGTTGATAATTATTTTAATGGATAAGCTTAAACCTATATAATATATATATATATATATGCATATTTAACAACCCACCTACATAATTAGGTACTGCATATATAGTAATATATAATATATATAATACTATGTATAAAGACATATATAGCTGAGTACTGGACACAAACAAAAAGTTAATAAAAAGGATATGTTAGGACAGATATTTGTTAGGGCTTTATCATTCATTTTTACGATATTACTAGTGGTTTTCCGGCGCTACGCGCCGGTTTTTTAATTATTAATTGTTTAATTTTTATAAAATAATTTTAATTATAATAGCTAACTGTTAATATGTTTTTATGAAAATTAATCAATGACATACTCTTTTTCTGTAGCACTTTAGAAAATTTAAGTATAATAAATATGAATGTGTATTAATAATTTTATGAAAATATATTAGCCTTTTATATTTTGTATTAATTTTTAGTGGTTTAAAATACTTTGTAATAATTGGATATTATTTTTTACATTGTAGAAAGAGATACATGAATTTTGGATAGTAATATCTCATTTAGCTCATGATTATCTTTACAAAACTAAAAAGGTGACTTTGTTTTGTTACTTTGATATTATTTAAAAATATAATAAGATATATAAGTGGTCTAATATACTTTAATATTAGTACAATGGATGATTTATAATCTAAACCAAAGAATATAAAGCATACTTTGCATATTTTGGCAGAATATAGTTTCTGAAACAAACACACACACACACACATATATATATATTCACATATATTATTTAAAATATAGACCAATATCATCAAAACTGAAGTCTCATAATCGAGAGCAAAAAATATGAAGTATACTTTGCATATTTTGGCAGTGGCAAACATATATGAATTATTTAAAATAGACTAATGTCATCAAAAAGTGATGTCTCATAATCAAGAGCAAAAATCATTTTGACTTGACTATACAATAATTATATAAATAATTGTTATTCATATATATTTATTATGTTGGTTTGGTTGATGTATATTTTATTATGTTTAGAAAAATATAACTTTGATTATAAACTACACAAAGCTACTTTTGTAAGCCTAATACACCTGAAGTTCAATAAAATGTGTTTTTGAATTGTCAAGAACCTTGTTCTGTTTCTATGGCGCGAGATAAAGCGGTTCTGGTGCCTGAAGAACGCCTCACTTATTTAACTTTAACTGTTGCAGGCTGGTCTTTGCCAAGTTCCCCATAAGGTACAGTTTTTGTCTTCGCCATTAATGATTAAGAAACTTCAGAGCTTTTATGCTGAAGTAGTCAAGACATATGATATCGCAGGGTGGCTATGTAGGTAATGGAAAATGTTTATGTTAGGAGCTGGTAGAAAGAAATGTATAAACTTCTTCTGACTTCTGGGATTACTTTCTTGTCGCAGCCGTAACGGTTTATAAAATTAATGACCGGCCTGTTGTCAAAGGAAAATGATAAGTCTGTTTCGTGGGGTACATTTTTTATTGTGTTCAAACATATTGCGTTAAGGGTTTTTTTATGTTCTGTTTACTATCTAAATTGCTTTGAAGTAAGTTCAGTCATATTATTTTGTTGCTGATTTATGGAACTTTTGCTTTGATCCTGGTTCATGTGGCATTGTAGTTAACATTCTATTGCGATTGGTTATATATAGTGTTTGACCAAATAAGTTTAACAGAATCAACCTAATTATCAAAGTAATTTCGATGAGAGGTTATTCTCATACTAAAAACATAGAATTTGAGTACGAAGAGTTATTATTTTAGCATAAAATTCAGAGTATAAATCCCAGGAAACTCATTAAAAAAACAACATAGTTTTTTCAGGGCACGACTGTTCAAACCAGTGGTTGCTCTCTCGCCCTCAACAATCGAATCACCACTGCAGCCACTTTGGTTCAGGTCACGACTGTTCAAACCTATAGGACTCCTTTTCAAAGCACTACCACCAGGCATGTCATCACCACCCTGCCCATGAGTAATTGCAAAGAACAGTCAAGAACGGGAACCCGTTGGATACTTTATAGCAGCATTTTAACTTACATGATTCTCAAACAAAGGTAGTGGTGGTCGCTGGTGGCTTTTAAAAAAGCGAGAGATGGTGAAACTTTGATAGTTGGTAGAGAAGTTGAATGGAGAGAGTTTCAATTCAAAGGCCAGAATGCTGCCAACAATGTCTTCTAGACAATGTGATAGCGGCATTTCAGAAAGAGCCGACCTGTGTGCAAGCCAACCACATATGAGATGCTAATACCGCTTACAAAGAAATGTACCATTCAATGAGCAGAACAATAAGTAGATGTGATTAGCTAACACTCTCTTACAGGAGGCAAGCTGATGGTAAGTGTGAGAAACATTCGGAACGTTTGCTGGAAACTATTGTAGGGAGAGGTGAAGAGAGCGATGGTGTTTACCTCCAACTTACTTTGGGTTTATGTTTGCTGGCACTACCACCTTTGGTTCCACACCAGAGGCAGCAAACTTCTCATTGAGGAACTTAGCAAGGCAGTCAAATACACTGAGGTACACGCTTGACTCCCTGGATAGATCAAACCTAATACTATAATGAATTTCCAAACCAAGGAAACAGAGATAAGATGACCGGTTCAACATATTAAAACTTCTATGGTTGTCAAATACCTTTCAAATTTCATGGTTCCCATGATGCATTGAGTACTTTGGTCTCATCATTGGAAAACGTTTTGATACCCCTAACCTTCCCATAAGATAAATATCTACATGAAAACATAAAAATAAGGCAATAATAAAGTGAAATAATAAAAATGGAGTGATTATGAGGGGAATGTACTGAAACAGAACCTAACAAATCAGTTGGTGTTAGTGAGTGTCATGAGTTGGTCATAAAACGTTATGTCAAGATCGGTTGGCTGGGTGATGCGAGATCAACCAAGCCGGTCTGATCCGTAAATCTTATCGCGACAGAAGCGTCACCAAACTCATACAGCGAGCCTTGTCTCTGGAGATCTTTGAAGGTGTTAAGATGATGATAGAGGCTTAGATGAGCGTCGCCTGAAAGGAACAATAATCAACTGAATTTAAAAAATATTAAAACTCTAAATCTGAAATCAAATATTGAAATAAGGATTTAACCATCGAATCAATAAACATCACCTTTAGGGCCTCCCAAAACAAAGCAGTTTTGTCTGAAGAGTCTGTCTACAGCGGCTAACCTTCAGCTTTGAGAAATAAATTTGAGAAGTCAACATGGTCAGATCGGTTTGTATAATAATAAACAGAAGCTCTGGATTGGAAAAAGCAAAAGGAGTTCGATTTTTTGCTCATACGATTCGTATTTATATCCAACGAATCTGGTGAACGTCGAATTAAAGAAGCATTGAATATCAAGTAGTGGGAATAGTGGATACCTTGATTGATTAACATTTACGCAAAGTATGACCTCATATTCTGGGACCAATAGTTATTTTCAAAAGAGAAATATGGTAATTTCATAACCTTATTGTATACATATTAGAACTTTGAATTACTAACCTTTAACAAGTTGCTCTTTTTAGTCAATCCGATATCTTTCATCTGATCATATATTATCAGTATGGATGCAAAATGTTGTAGATAAACATGTAATTCACTAATTGATTGGGGCTAAAAATTTTTATAGAGATATCAAAAAACGGAACAAAACTGTACATAAAATAATATGAAAGATGGTGTTCTGTTCTTACTAAAAATGTCTTGATTAAAATGTACAAACTAGTGGAAGATGAATACGGTGAAAATGGTGGACGCCAAAATAATAAAACCAAAAAAAGAAGAAGAAGAAGAATTAAGGAGAAGAAAAGAGGTAGAAATAATCCTTCATCGACCATTTGACCCCTCTTTCTTTAGACCGTCCTCAATTTTAGACCTAATCATGGGCATTAACGTGGCTGTTAATAGATTTCTTCGAATGAATATTGTATGTGAGATCCAACACCAACAATCCATATGACACATACTAGAACCCAATAGCTATAACCATATCATACTTACTATGAATTCTTAATTACACGTACAGACACAGAAAATATAATTATAACACTAAATATTCTTTCGATTCTCATGTTTGTTTATTCTTAGTATTATTAAAACTTGTTTTTGTGTAGAAAACAAAAGGCAGTGAGATGGGTTTAGGTGCAAGCGCCCACAGAACTGCCACTAGGCATATGAGCACATGTGAAAGGGATATTAAGTCTTTGTTATCTTTGTAATTATTTGCTTTGTTGTTTGATATAAAGTTCACCATTTGTTCTAAAATTCAATATAATGATCAAAATATTGGATGCAATGAGTTCCTCCTCGAGAAGATTCAACTTAAATATACGTAAACACATTTTCTTCAACCGCTACGGAAGGTAGCGGTAAGAGCATCTCCAACCCCACTCTATTTTTCACTCTAAAATAGAGTTTAGAATAAAAAATGCTCAAATGGTACTCTATTTCTCACTCTATAATAGAGTAAAAAATAGGTTTACTCCAAATATAGAGTAATTTGTTTTTTTTTGTTCATTACTTTATTTTCTACTCTATTTTAGAGTACCATTGGAGCAAACTCAAACTCTATTATAGAGTTACTCTATTTTAGAGTAAAAAATAGAGTAAGTCATTGGAGATGGTCTAAGTTTTAAAAATAGATTTTCGTAATTGATAGGAGAGATAGCTTATATATATATATTAAAAATGCATATTCTAGGCTTAGTGCTAAGCTGTTAATCTGCTATCTTAGTCAAGTAGTAGTTAATTAATTGATTACCCGTTGTTTATTTGCTACTTGCAACTTTTCAAGAATATTTTGCTTGCAAGACGTACCTACTCACGATATTTTTTAGCCATTGCTTCTCCTCCAATTAATTAAATTTAATACATCTATCTTATTAAAGTAGAAATATTTTAAAATTTTGTTCGGAAACATTGATAGTAGTAAAAAAAAAATATAATGTTATTTGGAAACATGAATAACAGTAATTTAGAAAAAAAGAGTAATAAACTTATGCTATTAAAAAAATTAAAAGTCCATTACATTATATTAAAAATAATGAGTTTATGTTACTTGATATACATATTCAAATCAAAATAATAATTTAAAACTGATTTATATCAAAAATTCATTCAAAAATATACATATATTCAAAAGTTGATTTTTACTAACATATTTTACAATAATCATTATAAAAATGTTTTCAATATATATAAAAAATACAATATAAAAATGTTTTCAATATATATAAAAAATACATTACAAAGCCCAATTTCAAACACCAACTTAAATTATAGTTTTTATATTTCACATTGAAATTTAAAATTTTAATATATGTGATTATTTATATGATTGTACGTATAAAATATTATTAATTATAAGATTATTTATTTGATGGTACATATAAAATACGATTAATTATATGATAACAAATATTTTTGTAACCTATGATGACACATATAGGATATACTATAATAGTGATTAGGGGTGGGTGTTCGGATTCGTTTTTGGGTCTATTTGTGATTTCTTGTTCGGTTCAGATCTTTGAGGATTTGATTCAGAATTGGATAACTAATTTAAATTATTTTTAAAAATTAAAAATTTATTATATGCTTTAATTTTAAAAAAAATCTATAAACAATAGAATATATTACATATAAATTTGAATAACATATATCAGAGTACCTAACTTAACATATAAATTGGTTTGGTTTAAATATTTGGATAGAGAATTAATAATTATTTAAGTATTTTTGGAGTTTTGAATATATTTTAACTATTTTAGATATTTACGTTTGATTTTTTGTATATATTTTCAAGTATTTAAGCGAACTTAAAAGTATCATATATATTATGGATGTTTTTATATATATTAAATCTAAAAATAATTGATATATATAAGTATATAAATCTATTTTGGTTATCCAAATTACTTCAGTTCGGATCGGATTAGGTTTCAGTTATTCAAATACCAAAATTTTGAATAATTCAGATAATTAATCAATTTTGGTTCGGATTTAGTATTACTTATTCGGATTGAGATCGGTTATGTTCTTCAAATTCGAGTTTTTTGCCCAACCCTAAATAGTGACATAAAAAATAAATAATATCATATTTTTTTTAAATATATCCGCGTGAGCGCGTGGATCAAAATCTAATATATCTTATTTGTAGATCATCTAAGTATATGATTAGCCAATTGACAACAATGTTAGCTTAAAGAAATTATTTCAAATTTAATACAATATAAATTACACATAAAGACATTTTATTTTACTGTATATACATTAATACATACTATTTATAAAAGTTGTATTTTTTGTTATGAAATTTGGTTTTTGTTGAGTAATTATGGTTTACGCATTCACATATATTGGTTAGATAAAAAAAATAACTATTTTTTTAACGCTAGATGATTAGATTATCATTAAAACGAAGATTACACAAAATTTAAACTAAAGCCAATGAGTTATCAAAACTCCCGGAGTTCTAAACCAGCAGAAGAAAAACCATTCATTAGTGAGACACTTGAGCAAAAATATTCTTTAATGTATTCGGTCAATATAAAATTTATATATCAAATAAATTTGATCAATTAAAAAATATAGTCAGTCTTTTACAGAAAATATATAACTGATTTGTTTAGTTTTTGAAATAGAGAAACGTTTTACTAAAGCAAAATTGTGTATATATTTTAAGGAGGAATTTCAATTTCACCAAAAAATAGTATTATTTTCAAAATTTACGGACAACCATTTTGATATATATTTTAAATTTGTGATAAAAATTATTTTAAATCTTTAAATTCATATATAAATGTTTAAAAATAATTTATAAAATATTTATAAAATTTAATAGATCCAATATTACCCCCTAAATAATAATCACTAAATCTTAAACCCAAATACTAGATTATTTTTGATTGAATGTAGTTTAAGCAATTTCTATACATTTAATAGCAGGGCTACAAGACATTTTGATAAAATTTTGGTATTTAAAATCTGTTATTTTGTTATGAGACTTCTAGTTTAGTGGTTTGTTATTTTTTGTGCACGCTCAAACCAAATTTGCCAGAACTCTATTTTTGTTGGTTTAATAATTTTATTTAATTTTGTTATGGTTTTAACGGGTTCTATGGTTTTGATGTCACTAGTTTTGTAGTCTCCGCGCAAGCGCGGGGCCGGAGACAATGATGATGCTTGGATGGGATTTTGATGTTTGTTTTGTGAATATTTTTCTGTTCGGGTTTTAACGGAAAATGGTCAGGTTTGAAATTTGAATCTCCCAGCATGATTGAATTGATATAAAAATGATTAGGAATTCATATGCTTTTAATATTTCCATATATTATTTTATATGATGTTATCGAGTATTTGTGTTATTAGTGCTTTCATGTTCAAGAGTTGCGGTTTATGGTTCATAAGAGAAGCTTACATTAAAGGACACATTATGAGTTTTGTTTTCACTAGAAGACACATTGTAAAGATGAGACACTTTGTTGTGACAGCTGTATAAATTTGGACGAAAATAACCTTCCACTTGTGTAAGTAAGAGAATGTTGTTTTTAAGCATATAACCGTAAGTAACCAAATTCTTTTCTGGTTGCAATAAATGAAAAAGTTTTGAAAACAAAGGTAGGTATCGGAGATTGTTTTCGGGACGTTGGATTAACTGTTAGTAAGAAGATCTAATGGTTGAGAAACTTCCATCCTTAATGGCTGAGAAACTTCCATCCTTAATGGCTGAGAAACTCTCATCCTTCGATATACAAAGTTTGATTTTTACTTTTAAATACTTCTTATTGTAGTTTTGATTTTTAATTTTCATAAGCAGACTAACCGAGAACTATCATCATAATATAATCTCATGTGCTAATTTCTTATTGTCACGGTAAAATATCACTCATGATATCCACAGATCTGTTGTCCACGTATCTCATGTCCACCACTATCCTATCCACTGAATCTCTTGTCGAAGGAACTCATGTCCATCCATCTTCTACACATCGAAACTCATGTTGTTGTTTGCTATCCACAGAGTTGTTGTCCACGTATCTCATGTCCACGACTATCATATCCACCGATCTCCTATCCACGAAACTCTTGTCCATCCATCTTCATACACATCGAAACTCATCTTCTACCAGTCTCCAATCCATGCAACTCCCCTTAACTCATGTTGTTGTTTGCTATCCACAGAGCTGTTGTCCACGTATCCCATGTCCACGACTATCATATCCACCGATCCCCTATCCATACACATCGAAACTCATCTTCTACCAGTCTCGAATTCATACAACTCCCCTTCACCAATCTCTCATCCACCAAATGCCCATCCACAAGACCACAAGACGTCTCCAAATACATCGAAACTCATCTTCTACCAGTCTTCTATCTGTTGCGAAAAGCCTCTCGGGAAGGCGGTGGTCTTTTCCGTTCTCTGCAAAATCATTAAAAAAAAAAGACTAATTTTTGTTTTAGGCAGATAAGAAAAATTGGACTTATGTAATTGTTTGTGAAATCAAAAACTAACCTTCCCTGCTGGAGATTGAAACCGAAGCAAAGCGGCAGAAACATGTTGCAATCGATGAATCGGATTCTTGATTAGAGAAGGTTAGGCGATCCAATTTTGGATCGAGAAAGTGGAAACAGAGAAAAAGAGATTGGGGTTTTGTTCGTGAGAGGTTACTTGATTTTAGGAAAAAGAAAATTAAATTAATTGTTTTCAAAATAATCGGTTTGTTCTAGTTAGAAAATCCAATGAAACCCACTTTCACATAGTTGAGGGTTAAATTGGACAATTCAACAAGAGAAAGTACTCTATAAGACTAATGTGTCTTTATGGGTAATTGGAAACTTGGAATGTGTCTTCAAGTGTAATTTTTTCTGTTGTTATTATCTAATTAGTAGGTTGTTATTATATTATTGTTAAATAGTTGAATGACATTAAAAATAAAATGGTTTTCAAGATGTTTACAAATCTATTATATAATAGGAGAGTTTCTCTCCCCCTGATGCGACACGTCAGCGGTTTGTGGGTCCCACTTTTTAAAAGTGTGAAAAAGTGTCAAATATGTGATTCGAATCCAGGTTATTGAGATATAAACACCCACAACTATACCACTACACTAAAGGATACTTTGTACAATGATGGCCGAAACTAATATATATTATGAAGGTCGGAAATTAATATAACATTGTGGACCCCACCTTTTTTTTTTTTAAATTGATGGGTAACGAATGGACTTCGACAAAAAGTGGGCTTTGCGCTTATTGGTTTTCTGTTTATTAGGCTTTGTATCTGTCCAAAGTGGTGATACAGACAAAGCTAAGAAGATTAGGGAAGCCGCCATCTTCACCATCTCCTTCGTCGCTTGCGATTCTCCTTCCGGCAATCAGCTATTATGGTCGATCTTTAAGGCTCTATGCACGTTTTGCGCCTACCAAACGCTTAGTTTCTCCTCTAACGCCTTCAGAGCTCTCATATATATAGAATCCCTCGAGGTAAAAGCTCCATCTTGTCTCAAACTTTTCTTTCTCAGTTTTCCGATCGCTTTACTTTCTCACATCCGTCGCAAAAATGACTTATCCAGCTGCTCCAGCCGCTTCAGCCGCCATTGCCGCCGTTCCCTACTCCACCTTCAACTCTCTCCGCCTTGGAAGGTCCACTCAGTCCATTGTTGGTCGGCTCATCCGATTCTAGGATTCAAGTAACATTAACAAGAATTGAGAGTTTATGGACATCACCATTCTCCTCCTTGATGAACTGGTGATGATTGTTTCTAACTTATTTTTTATCACTTTAACTCTGCTTTGCTTATTCTTTGTTCATATATGAAACGTGTCTTCATGTTTTTGTTTTGGTTTTGTCTATGGGTTTTTTTATGAACAAATAATGATTTTTCTTTGTTTTTCTTACAGGATTCTGTGATCCACAGTTTCATCCCTGCAATCTCCAAACAAAATAGAAAAACTGAATGAATTATGTTTTTAGCAACCGAATCTAAAAGAAATAAAAGACATCTTACTTAACAAATTAAAACCTTTTATTTTGCAGATTCCGACGACGACGAAGCACCCGAGGACCAACGACAATGGAATGATGCGGACGAAGCCTAACTGATGTAAGTAAACTCCTCTTCAATAATGCATCACACTATTATCGCTCCCCAATCTCACAAACTTAAGCTCTAATCATGTCAGGGATCCCACAGGTGATGCTGTCCCGACGACAGAGAAAAAAAAAGAAAGATAACCTAACGTTTTTTATTTTTATTTTTAGTTTTTAAGTTCAAATCATGTTTTAGACATAGAGCCCAACATAACTTGAGCCCAAACATTTTAAACTCACAATTACTTTTTCATAATGTAAAAACGTCAACCTTCGTTTATGTTTTGTTAAACTATTTTAATCTTTATGTTTTGTTAAACTATTTCACACAGGGGGCAGATCTCCTTAGAAGGGGAGCCACTCACCACGATGCTTCCAGTTTCACCATTCTTGAAACTCTTATGAACCACAAAGCCAATATAAGAGCTCTGTTTCAATCCAACGGCTGGATTTTGTCACAGACCACCGCTAAGCCTGAAGAGGGAAGAGAAGTGGAGTGCTGCGTTTTGGAAGATGGTTACTTGGAGTTTACAAGATGAAGATGGAACCCGTGACGAGGAAGACGAGGAGAAGTGTTACTTGGAATATCCTAACGTTAAGGATGTAGACAATGTGTGATCTTAGCGATGAAAATTAGTGTAGCTTTAATATATGCTACTACGGTCCTTGAGCTCCCTAACAAGTACTAGCAAACAATGTGAATTTTGAAAAAATAAAATAATTTTGTAATGCAAGTAGTTTGAAATTTTGAGTATTTATTCAAACAACGGATATATACAGAGTTGATAACTTGATATGGACCCCCAAATAAGTTGGTGCTGCGCTGTCACAATATCTGTCTTTTTAATTTTCATATACCTGACGTAAGCTTCTTCATCTTCTTCTCTTTCCCTTTCCGTTGTTCCACGCTCTCTGTTTCATGTCTATGCCTTTTTCACATTCTCTATGTTTTACCTTAATTATACTTTTTGAATTTTTCTTCCGTTTTGGGAGATGTCTCTAACTTGAGTTAATCGTCAAAAGCTAAGATCAATTTTGTTGTCTTATTTCCGATAAATTTTATTCTTTAATTTGCACAAATCTTAAACAATACCAACAGCCCGTAAATCTTACCGTCCCACCGATATCCAAAGTAACCAGCCCCGCGCTTGCGCGGAGTGTCAGCACCTAGTTATACAAAGAAACATAGTTTAATCGATAGAAAAGAGAAAGAGGGATCATGCTTGTTTAGAGCTTGTGCGGAATGTTTAGAGGTTAATATTTATTAGTGAATAACTTTTTATTTACAGATAAAAGTTTAACAAATTGAATTGTGTCTGTATTTCCATATTTTATTTTTGTACGATTTAATCGGATTTTTACGTTATTAGCGATTTCATGACCGTAGGTAGCAAAACTTAGGTAATTGTTAATATAAAACTCTAATATTGGAACGTAAAACAGTTTTTTTTCCAAAAGAAATTTAATCAGTTTTTTTTTAAATGTGTCATGACATGTTTTTGAAAATATATAATTGTAGTATAGTTTCTTTTAGATAGATTAATAATGATATAATTTCATATAATTATATAGTTGTATGCCTATTTCATTCGTAGTTTTTTTATATTCCCTCTGTTTCATATTAAGTGTCGTTTTAGACTTGTGCACACAGATTAAGGAAACAATTAATTTTGCATGTTTTCTATATAAAAACACAATTACCTATACACCTAACCATATTTCAACCAATAGAAAAACAAATAACAGAATAAAATTAATAAATTTTGCATTAAAAACCGAAAACGGCACTTGTTTTGTAACAAAAAAATTTCTCTAAAATGACACTTAATATGTAACGGAGGGAGTATTTGGTAAAAATATTGTGGATAGTTTAAAAATGGGAATGGTGGACTAAAAAGGTTAAAGTGGTATAGGTTTATTTTCGAACACAATGAAAACGTAATAGCTGGGTTTTTAAATGCTTGGGCTTGAAAATCGGTGGGTCTTGAGTCACAATTTAGGTCTGAAACTGGAAAAATGTTTTAATCTCCTTTTATTTCCTCATCATCGACAGCTTCACAAGTTCTTGCGATTCCTGGCCTGATTGCATTTTCAGTGTGTGAGTTTGTAAAATTATAGTTATTCTAAAGCGTCATGGAAAAGAGATTTGCTCACCTCAGCTAAGGCTGTCTCTACTGCATTTCTTGCTCAGTGTTCATTTGTTGCTTTGTTGTTCTCGAAGTCTAAAATAAGAAGGTTTGAATTTGTTAATTGATTTTGACATTTAAATAAATTGATTATCAAGCTTGATGTGTTTCCCTTGTTAACATAGATCCATTAAACCACAAAATAAACAATAACTATTAAATATACTAAACACATAAACTACATTAAAATTCTAACTAAATTTATATAATATTAATTAAAAGAAATATTAAAATTTTTGACCAATGAAAAACAGATAAAAGGACAACCCTATGAATTGTTGGATAAATATAAATCTGAGGGTGCATATTTATTATTCTCTCTCTTTCTCTCTGCAGACACATATTTCTCATTCTCTTCTCTTCTTTTTGGTATGAATCTTCTCTTCCTCTTCTTTCTTACCATTTGCTTTTCATATTTGATCAACATAAAACATAAGAAAATGATAATGGAGTTGAAGAATACGAAGATTCGCTGGTGACGAAGCTCTGGAGGCTCTCTGGAGACGAATCCACGGCGGAGCTCAAGGTCGACTTCACGCCATCATCTCACATGTGCTCAAGCTCAACGTCACACCATCTTCGCATTCTCGCCGTCACGCCATCGGCTCGAGTTCGCCGTCAATCTAGCCTAACAGAGAGGAGGAAGATTCTTCCCAAATCTCCATTATTCTTTTTCATTTCTTGCTCTTTTAATCTGCCGACGCATGGATTTGATATGTTTGTGATGGTGAGATTTAATGTTCTTTTGTGGGTTTGATACCTAGAAGATCTTAAAGCTGAACCGAAGATCTACATATAATCTAACGGTTTAAAAAGCCTACGACAAAAAAAAAAGAAACTACGCAGCTGATATCATTAAATATGCCTTCAAATTGAAATATTCAAGTTTTAAAAAGATCTTACCATTTCTTCTTATATATTTTCATCATTTTATTCTCAGGGCATAATGAAGCAACTGTTTTTGTGATTCGAACGACATCGGATCTCCGTTTTTTTAGTTCAACTCACTCACGCTGAAATGCACGATAACTCAAAATTGAACAGTCTGCTGATGTTACCGACTTTCGTTGCTCTGTATTCTCCCTGAAGCTGCAACCAGTAGAAGAATCGTTGAGAGGTTTAGAGATGAAGGGTTGCTTTGTTTAAGATGAAGTATATATAAGGAGGATTTAAGGAGGTGTTACGAATTGAGACCATTAATAATGAATTGATTTAAGATGGGGAAATGGAGAAATTGACGAAGAGAAGCTGTTTCTTACTTTCCTGGAAACTCAAGAGTCAAAACCCATTTATAATAACATAATATCAAACTTTTTTATATTTTGAAGAAGCCCATTTATCATTATCACATTACATAATATCAAAAAAATAAAAAAAAATTTACTTTGAGTGAGACCCATATAATATGGCAGCTGTGTGGTTTGAACCCATAAACTTGTGTTCCTAATTAGAAGCCTTAGACCACTTGGTTAAAGTGTATTTTGTTGTTCATAGCTATCTTACAAAGATTATGGGCTTTTAAAAAATAAATGCGGGGCCTACAAACCTGCTGATGTGGCGCGCTGAAGAGTTTTGAAACTGCCTCATTATAGTGTGATATGGGTGATTTACTTGTGATTAGTGCGGACGATTTTTGAGTCTGGAGACAATTTTATTAGCTCATCAACTCATGTTTTTTTTTGGTAATAAATATTCCAGGCCCGGAACCACTGAAGTGACTCATTGGGTATTCAGAAACCAACTCAGTAACTCACCCAGTAGATCATGTATGTACTTTCTAGGGGTGAATTCAAGGCGACCAACGGACCAATTACAACGGACCAATTACAGAGCTTAGGCTTTTGTGCCCCCAGCCACCGGACCGCAGCCGCTCGGTTTTTCAACACTAAGTGTAAAATTCTAATTTTAATAAAATCATCATTTAGATTAAATTTTTGGTATATGTATAGTTTGACGGTTTTCCTAGAACTATAGTGTAAAATCCCGAGTTGTGATATATGGAAAAGACTTAAGAGAATTGATTTGGTTATCTATATCACTAAAGTTGATTTACTTTTTCCGCCACGCATCCATTTAGAATTCCAGAATTAAGCGTTTTTAGCCTGGAATAGTGAAAAGATAGGTGGCCTATCGGAAAGTGATTTGTGATACCATGCGAGCGAGGTCAAAGTACGGGGAAAGGTCATGTGGTAATTGCAGGGTTTGTAAACATGACTTTCGGGCCTTAGAAAAATTAACGCACCACCCGTCAGATAACAATACAATATATATATATATATATATATATATATTATCTTTTTTTTTAATTATATTTTTAGATTAATATTTAGTTATATAATTATGTTTTTAACTTTTCACTAAAAGACTTTTTCAGATAACAATACAATATACATAGAAATTATCTCTTTTTTAAATTATATTTTCAGATTTTAGGTAATTCTTACTATTATTAATTTTAATCAATTATCTGATCAAATAAATTAAATTTTCGTTTTTATTTTTTAATTTGTTTATATATTTTATTCATTAAGGGTATAAACGATATTAACCACTCTAACTTTTAACGTGAGAGCTCGATTACGAAAATTTATTTCGCAAATAATAGTATAGATTTATATTATATATATATATATATATATGTAATATGTATATTAATAACATTTGAAATAAATTATATACTATATAAAAATATGTTAATTTCAAAATTTCCAGTGAAAAATTATGGAAATCTTAATATTTTAATTTTGAAATTTGTATTGAAAAATCCCTCATTAAAAGTTTTGTGATTAACGGTTTAAATTTTTGTTACAGCAAATATACAAATGTTAAAAAAATAATATGAGTAGGAAGTGTCAATAATAAATATTTATATTAAAATATACTATATATCTATGTCAATATCAATATATTTCGAGTCTGCAGTTATATTCTATAATAGCTTGATATATTAGATGTGAACACTAACTTGTTAATATAGTTTTCGAGTGATTTTCTTCAAAATTTGATTCTAAGATATGTATCTGGAGTAGAACTAGTTTTTACAGATGTCCAAGTTTTTTAAATTGACACTTATCTAGATCACTTAATTCATAGAAGAAGTTACAAAAAAAAATTTAACTCATATCAATGCATAAAGAAGAGAACGAAAACACAATTTTATAAATGTAGAAAATGAATCACTTATAGAAAGTTAATAGTAAAAAAATCGAGAGCAGAAAACATAATCTTCTTTCGTCATTATTCAATCGATGTTGCCTATTTGGTTTTGGTGATTTGTGTCACCCGCAAAAATTAATTTCCTTTTGTGCATATGAAATATTAAAAATAATTAAAATCAGATGTAATACGTTAACTCTTTAACAACGATGATACATTTAAGAAACCAACATTTGTATTCGTCATTTTATAATTGATAAGATTGTAGTGTTGCAAAATATTAAGAGTATTTAAGAAAAAAAACATTATTATAAAAACTCACTCCGCGCATGCGCGCAGGTTATCATCTAGTACTTTTTTGTTTGTAGGTTATTCGCTTTTCTTTTGTTGGTGGTACTTGTGTATATTACATAGTTGGGACCGTTGCTAAATTTTATTGCGCTTCCATGTATTAGTACACTCTTATTCAAGTTATATTTTGAGTTTTTGACTGTTAAAAATTATTAATCTTAGTGACAATCACCATGGTAAGAAAATTTCTTTTCATTTCTTTTTGTTTCTATTGTGTTTATAAGTTTAGACCATTAATATTTAATAACATTATTTCAAATCTTTTGTCAAAGTACGGGGAAAGATCATGTGGTGATTGCAAGGTCTGTAAACATGACTTTCGGGCCTTAGAAAAATTAACGAACCACCCGTCAGACGGGATGGGGCCACGAGCCAAGAGAGACGACGTGGATGGTCCATTATCCGTGAGCAGCGGGGCGTTATAAGTGGTATCAGAAGTGGTTAGCCATCTCAGTTTTGACCTAAGAGGTGCCATGAGACCTTTTGTGGGACGCAACGAGGGTGTTGCGTTCTTTGAGAAGAAGTGAATTGTAACATCCCGAGTTGTGATATATTGAAAATGCATAAGAGAACTGATTTGGTTACCTATGTCACCAAAGTTGACTTACTTTTTCCATCACACATCCGTTTAGAACTCTAGAGTTAAGCATGCTTGGGCTAGAGTAGTGAAAAGATGGTTGACCTATCGAAAAATGATTCGCGATACCATGCAAGTGAGGCGAAAGTACGGAGAAAAGTCATGTGGTGATTGTAGGGTCAGTAAAAATGAGTTCGGGCCATAAAAAATTTAACGCACCGCCGTGGGCGGTCGGGCGTTACGTATCGTTTGACGGTTTCTAATTTGAATAAAATCATCGAAATTTCATATACTCTTGCATAATATCATTCTCAGTGAGATATGTGGTTCAAACTATACATATACCAAAAATTTATGCGGTGTTCTATGATTGGTTAAATCAAATTATTTCTATCGAATTCTTTGTGCAATCGACTGAAATCAAACATCTTTTACACAATATTTCTGTTTTATCTCAAACGACACTAAAATGTTCTAACTCGTTTTTTTTTACATCAAAAGAAAAATGTTGTAACCTTTAAATCATCAACAATGTGATGAATGTGAAAAGAAAACAAGAAAAAAGAAATTCAGCTTTATTTATTTTACATATATCATAAGTTAATACAAACATATAGATATTAATACTAAAAGCTTAATTCAAAATACATATTTCTTAACTTATATGATATTTGATTAATTAGTTTTAGAGCCACAGCTCTCTTCTGGAACTTTGTCCTCCGATTCGATCTTCCGAGCTTTACCATTGACTTCAGGATGACTTTGTTCACGATACCTTTTTTTAGTTCTTGCACAAGGTCCTTTCTCGTTTTCCTGATCTTTAGTCTCATTGCTAGAATGAACTAACCCCATGCGTGCAGCTGATATTATTGGTGAAATATCAAACTGACTGTGACACTGAGGACACATATATGAACCGTGATTTTCATTTGGTATGCCATGGGTTTGATACTTGTTTTCACCACCTTTGTCATTTGTGTCGACTTTAGTGTAATCGATAGGTTCAGGGTAAAAGGTTTCCCGGTTGTTATTAAAAACATTTGGAGGGTTAATGGTTGGATCAGAAGTTATGACACGTTCATGACCATTTTGGCTAGTGACCATATTATTGGTCGGAACCATAACATCATCATACATGTTTGAGATAGTTGGAGTGGCGTTACCAAAAACATTTGGAGAGTGATTTCTAATGGTTTGACCAGAAGTTATGACACGGTCATGACCATTTTGGCTAGTGACCATATTATTGGTTGGGACAGTAGCATGATGATACATGTTTGGGATGGTTGGAGTGGCCAAAACTGGAGAAAAATGAGGGTTAACAAATCCTGAGATTTGACGCATTCTCACAGCAGAAACCATGTTATTTCTCGGCTGATAAGCCATGCGTGAACTGTTGAATGTTAAGGTAGATGAATAGACTTGTGAAGCACGGTAAGAAGAAGTAAAAGGCGGAGATGGAGAAAACAAATTGGCATAGTTTGTGTTTCCAGAAGTAACGAACGTTGATCGAACCACCGTTCGGGTCTCGTTTCGGTTAATCTGGATGGGAACAAAATCATTTTGGGTCATGGTATTATCGGTATAAGGGATGAACTCATTTGGTAGGGAAGGCATCTTGAGAATGAGTGTGTGGTTTAGACCTTTGCATATCTATCTATTTATAGTGTTAGTATGCATACACATAGGCTAAAATATAAACTTTAAAATAGGAATCGCATATTCTATGTTGACTATTTTTAATTTCTACATATGAAAATCTTCTATTACATTTCTCAATATTGGTAATGAATACTTTTTATGTACATGGTCAGTCAACGCTTTTAATTCTTTTTTGGAGCTACTCGCTTAGATTTGTTAGGTGAGAATCATTTATGGTATGTGATCAAATATTTTATTTTTATTAGTGATTTTATGATATGCCATTAAATATTTTAGTTCTGTTTGTGATTTTTTTCACGTTTTTTATGAGTTTTATTTTTTTTTTGTTATGTGTAGCATACTTTTTATGTGTGAAAGAATATATCTTATCAAGTAATTTGAGCTAAATATGTGCAGTTGCAGTTTGGGAGATTGGTTGTTGCTATAACTCCTAACTAAGACTAACAGTAGAATATTTAGATGTTGTATTTTATGTGAATTGAAGCTTGTCATTTGCACTATACGGGGTTTTAATTGTTTCTATGGGTTGAACAACAAAAATAATTGTTTCTATGGGTTTACGTCTGGAGCTTCATCAGTTTTAATATATATCCACTATATATTAATCCTCGAGCATTACAACATGTTTTCGAAGTCACGTGTCATCACGAGAATGATTCTTAGAAAGATAAGTCAGTCCATATAAATTTATACTATGCTTTTATTAAACTACCTATCAAAATAATTTAGTATCGAATAATCATTTTTTCTTTCTTTAAATAAAATCTACGGAATTACCTAATTTGTTTAACATATATATGACAATTAATTGTTATGAATAATACATATTTGATAACAATTTTTGTATCCTCTCTCTTTCTGTTTAATTTTATATTATTAAAAGAAATTAAACAATTACTTTAAAGATATAATTAAAAAATTTAGTTTATTTCTTATATGTTATATTTTAAATTTTTAAAAACGACTCTAAATTACTAAAAATGGTAAAAGTCCCACATTAAAAATTTTGTGATCAGTGGTTTAACTTTTTGGTTCAAGCAAGAGACAAATGATCATATATCGTAGGAATGGGCGTTCGGATACACGTTCGGGTTTGTATCGGGTATTTAGAATTTTCAGGTATTTCAATATAAAGGTATAGAACCCGTTCGGGTATTTCTACACTTCGGGTGAGGTTCGGGTATTTTGTGTTTGGGTTTGAATATTTTGGGTCGGGTTCGGATATCTAAATTTTGAAGAAAAATTAAATAAATTATTTATTGTTTTAGTTTTGTTTTGTATTTAAAATATATTTTTAACTCAACTGATTTTCTAATTTTTAAGAGATTAAATTTTTAATAGGTTTGGAGATAAAACTTTAATAGGTTTGGAGATAAAACTTTAAAAATAGAAAACCACTAGTTTAGTTGTTGTTTTGTAATTTTGAAGCAAATGATTTTGTCCATAATTATATGTATAATATCTAATTTTAAGCAATGTGCATCATTAATAAAAATATTTTGAGTAAAATGAGAGAAATAAACTAGAAATATAGGGTTAAGTATACTTATGTTTGGTTATCTTCGGATATCCATTCGGGTTCAGATATTATCCATTCCGGTTTGGATATTACACGTTTGGGTTTGGATATCCAATCTCTCCGAATTCAATAATCGTTCGGATATTTTGCTATTTCGGTTGAGATTTTCGGATTGGATTCAAATAGGGGTTCGGGTATCGGATAAAATTCTCAACCCTAATAAATTGTATGAATATGAAGTCTCATTAACAGATATTCATATTATAAATATATATATATATGTAATATGTAAATTAATATCATTTGAAATAAATTATATACTATATGAAAATATGTTAATTTCAAAATTTCCAGTGAAAAATTGTTGAAATATTAATATTTATTTTTAAAATTTGTATTGAAAAATCTCACATTAAAAGTTTTGTGATTAACAGTTTAAATTTTTGTTACAACAAATATACAAATGTTAAAAAAAATATGAATAGGAAGTGTCAATAATAAATATGTATATTAAAATATACTATATATCTATGTCAATATCAATATATTTCGAGTTTGCAGTTATATTCTATAATAGTTTGATATATTAGATTTGAACACTAACTTGTTAATATAGTTTTCCAGTTATTTTCTTCAAAATTTGATTCTTAGATATGTATCTGGAGTAAAACTAATTTTTACAGATGTCCAACTTTTTAAATTGACACTTATCTAATTCACTGAATTCATAGAAGAAGTTAGAAAAAAAAAACTAAACTCATATTAATGCAACAAAGACGAGAACGAAACAATAATTTTATAAATGTAGAAAATAAATCTCTTATGGAAAGTTAATAGTAAACAAATTGAAAGCAGAAAACATAGTCTCCTTTCGTCATTATTCAATTGATGTTGCCTATTTTGTTTTGCTGATTTGTGTCACCCGCAAAAATTAATTTCCTTTTGTCCATATGAAATCTTAAAAACAATTAAAATGAGATGTAATACGATAACTCTTTAACAATGATGATACATTTAAGAAACCAACATTTGTATTCGTCATTTTATAATCGATAAGATTGTAGTGTTGCAAAATATTAAAATTATTTAAGAAAAAACATTATTATAAAAACTCACTCCGCGTATGCGCGCAAGTTATCATCTAGTATTTTTTTTGTTTGTGGGTTATTCGCTTTTATTTGGTACTTGTGTATATTACATAGTTGGCACCGTTTATAAATTTTTTTGCGCTTTCATGTATTAGTACACTCTTATTCAAGTTTTATTTAGAGTTTTTGACTGTTAAAAAATATTAATCTTAGTGACAATCACCATGGTAAGAAAATTTCGTTTCATTTCTTTTTATTTCTATTTTGTTTATAAGTTTAGACCATTAATATTTAATAACATTATTTCAAATATTTTGTCAAAGTACGAGGAAAGGTCATGTGGTGATTGCAGAGTCTGTAAACATGACTTTCAGGCCTTATAAAAATTACCGCACCGCCCGTCAGGCGAGATGGGGCCACGAGCCAAGAGAGAGGACGTGGATGGTTCATTAGCCGTGAGCAGTCGGGGCGTTATAAGTGGTATCAGAGGTGGTTAGCCATCTCAGTTTTGACCTAAGAGGTGCCATGAGACCTTTTGTGGGACGCAACGAGGGTGTTGCGTTCTTTGAGAAGAAGTGAATTGTAACATCCCGAGTTGTGATATATTGAAAATGCATAAGAGAACTGATTTGGTTACCTATGTCACCAAAGTTGACTTACTTTTTCCATCACACATCCGTTTAGAACTCTAGAGTTAAGCATGCTTGGGCTAGAGTAGTGAAAAGATGGTTGACCTATCGAAAAATGATTCGCGATACCATGCAAGTGAGGCGAAAGTACGGAGAAAAGTCATGTGGTGATTGTAGGGTCAGTAAAAATGAGTTCGGGCCATAAAAAATTTAACGCACCGCCGTGGGCGGTCGGGCGTTACGTATCGTTTGACGGTTTCTAATTTGAATAAAATCATCGAAATTTCATATACTCTTGCATAATATCATTCTCAGTGAGATATGTGGTTCAAACTATACATATACCAAAAATTTATGCGGTGTTCTATGATTGGTTAAATCAAATTATTTCTATCGAATTCTTTGTGCAATCGACTGAAATCAAACATCTTTTACACAATATTTCTGTTTTATCTCAAACGACACTAAAATGTTCTAACTCGTTTTTTTTTACATCAAAAGAAAAATGTTGTAACCTTTAAATCATCAACAATGTGATGAATGTGAAAAGAAAACAAGAAAAAAGAAATTCAGCTTTATTTATTTTACATATATCATAAGTTAATACAAACATATAGATATTAATACTAAAAGCTTAATTCAAAATACATATTTCTTAACTTATATGATATTTGATTAATTAGTTTTAGAGCCACAGCTCTCTTCTGGAACTTTGTCCTCCGATTCGATCTTCCGAGCTTTACCATTGACTTCAGGATGACTTTGTTCACGATACCTTTTTTTAGTTCTTGCACAAGGTCCTTTCTCGTTTTCCTGATCTTTAGTCTCATTGCTAGAATGAACTAACCCCATGCGTGCAGCTGATATTATTGGTGAAATATCAAACTGACTGTGACACTGAGGACACATATATGAACCGTGATTTTCATTTGGTATGCCATGGGTTTGATACTTGTTTTCACCACCTTTGTCATTTGTGTCGACTTTAGTGTAATCGATAGGTTCAGGGTAAAAGGTTTCCCGGTTGTTATTAAAAACATTTGGAGGGTTAATGGTTGGATCAGAAGTTATGACACGTTCATGACCATTTTGGCTAGTGACCATATTATTGGTCGGAACCATAACATCATCATACATGTTTGAGATAGTTGGAGTGGCGTTACCAAAAACATTTGGAGAGTGATTTCTAATGGTTTGACCAGAAGTTATGACACGGTCATGACCATTTTGGCTAGTGACCATATTATTGGTTGGGACAGTAGCATGATGATACATGTTTGGGATGGTTGGAGTGGCCAAAACTGGAGAAAAATGAGGGTTAACAAATCCTGAGATTTGACGCATTCTCACAGCAGAAACCATGTTATTTCTCGGCTGATAAGCCATGCGTGAACTGTTGAATGTTAAGGTAGATGAATAGACTTGTGAAGCACGGTAAGAAGAAGTAAAAGGCGGAGATGGAGAAAACAAATTGGCATAGTTTGTGTTTCCAGAAGTAACGAACGTTGATCGAACCACCGTTCGGGTCTCGTTTCGGTTAATCTGGATGGGAACAAAATCATTTTGGGTCATGGTATTATCGGTATAAGGGATGAACTCATTTGGTAGGGAAGGCATCTTGAGAATGAGTGTGTGGTTTAGACCTTTGCATATCTATCTATTTATAGTGTTAGTATGCATACACATAGACTAAAATATAAACTTTAAAATAGGAATCGCATATTCTATGTTGACTATTTTTAATTTCTACATATGAAAATCTTCTATTACATTTCTCAATATTGGTAATGAATACTTTTTATGTACATGGTCAGTCAACGCTTTTAATTCTTTTTTGGAGCTACTCGCTTAGATTTGTTAGGTGAGAATCATTTATGGTATGTGATCAAATATTTTATTTTTATTAGTGATTTTATGATATGCCATTAAATATTTTAGTTCTGTTTGTGATTTTTCCACGTTTCTTTTATGAGGAGTTTTTTTTTTTGTTATGTGTAGCATATTTTTTGTGTGTGAAAGAATATATCTTTTCAAGTAATTTGAGCTATATATGTGCAGTTGCAGTTTGGGAGATTGGTTGTTCCGATAACTCCTAACTAAGACTAACAGTAGAATATTTAGATGTTGTATTTTATGTGAATTGAAGCTTGTCATTTGCACTATACGGGGTTTTAATTGTTTCTATGGGGTTGTACAACAACAAAAAATTGTTTCTATGGGTTTACGTCTGGAGCTTCATCAGTTTTAATATATATCCACTATATATTAATCGTGGAGTATTACAAGATGTTTTCGAAGTCACGTGTCATCACGAGAATGATTTTTACAAAAATAAGTCGGTCCATATAAACTTATACGATGCTATTTATTAAACTACCTATCAAATTAATTTAGTACCAAAGAATAATCATTTTTTTTTCTTTAAATAAAATCTACGGAATTATCTAATTTAGTTAACATATATATGACAATTAATTGTTATGAATAATACATATTTGATAACAATTTTTGTATCCTCTCTTTTTCTGTTTAATTTTATATTATTAAAAGAAATTAAGCAATCACTTTAAAGATATAATTAAAAAATTTAGACTGTTTCTTATATGTTATATTTTGAATTTTTAAAAACGACTATAAATTACTAAAAATGGTAAAAGTCCCACATTGAAAAGTTTGTGATCAGTGGTTTCACTTTTTTGGTTCAAGCAAGAGACAAATGATCATATATCGTAGGGATGGGCATTCGGATACATGTTCGGGTTCGTATCGGGTATTTAATATTTTAGGTATTTCAATATAAAGGTATAGAACCCGTTCGGATATTTTTACACTTCGGGTGAGGTTCGGGTATTTTATGTTTGGGTTTGAATATTTTAGGTCGGGTTCGGATATCTAAATTTTGAAGAAAAATTAAATAAATTATTTACTGTTTAATTTTTGTTTTGTATTTTAAATATATTTTTAACTCAACTGATTTTCTAATTTTTAAAAGATTAAATTCTTAATAGGTTTGGAGAGAAAACTTTAAAAATAGAAAACCACTAGTTTAGTTGTTGTTTTGTAATTTTGGAGCAAATGATTTTGTCCATAATTATATGTATAATATCTAATTTTAAGCAATGTGCATCATTAATATAAATATTTTGAATAAAATGAGAGAAATAAACTAGAAATATAGGGTTAAGTATACTTATGTTTGATTATCTTCGGATATCCATTCGGGTTTAGATATTATCAGTTCCGGTTTGGATATTACACGTTTGGGTTTGGATATCCAATCTCTCCGAATTCACAATAATCGTTTGGATATTTTGCTATTTCGGTTGAGATTTTTGGATTGGATTCAGATACGGATTCGGGTATCGGATAAAATTCTCAACCCTAATTAATCGTATGAATACGAAGTCTCATTAATAGATATTCATATTATATATAT
The DNA here is from genome assembly GCF_020379485.1 of Brassica napus. Lineage (NCBI taxonomy): Eukaryota > Viridiplantae > Streptophyta > Magnoliopsida > Brassicales > Brassicaceae > Brassica > Brassica napus. The sequence continues at coordinate 26,926,331 of NC_063436.1, read as the reverse complement.
AAATATATATATATATATATGTAATATGTATATTAATATCATTTGAAATAAATTATATACTATATTAAAATATGTTAATTTCAAATTTTTCAGTGAAAAATTATTGAAATATTAATGTTTTAATTTTGAAATTTGTATTGAAAAATCTCACATTAAAAGTTTTGTGATTAACGGTTTAAATTTTTGTTACAGCAAATACACAAATGTTAAAAAAATAATATGAGTAGGAAGTGTCAATAATAAATATTTATATTAAAATATACTATATATCTATGTCAATATCAATATATTTCGAGTCTGCACTTATATTTTATAATACTTTGATATATTGGATTTGAACACTAACTTGTTAATATAGTTTGCCAGTGATTTTTTTTCAAAATTTGATTCTTAGATATGTATCTGGAGTAGAACTAATTTTTACAGATGTCTAACTTTTTAAATTGACACTTATGTAATTCACTGAATCCATAGAAAAAGTTAGAAAAAAAAAACTAAACTCATATCAATGCAACAAATACAAGAACGAAAAAACAATTTTATAAAATGTTGAAAATGTTGAAAATGAATCACTTATGAAAAGTTAATAGTAAACAAATCGAGAACATAATCTCCTTTTGTCATTATTCAATCGATGTTGCCTATTTGGTTTTGATGATTTGTGTTACCTGCAAAATTTAATTTTTTTTGTGCATATGAAATCTTAAAAACAATTAAAATGAGATGTAATACGTTAACTCTTTAACAACAATGATAAATTTAAGAAACCAACATTTGTATTCGTTATTTTATAATTTATAAGATTGTAATATTGCAAAATATTAAAACTATTTAAGAAAAAAAATATTATTATAAAAACTTACTCCCCGCACGCATGTTATCATCTAGTAATTTTTTGTTTGTGGGTTATTCGCTTTTATTTTGTTTGTGGTACTTGTGTGTATTATAGGGGTGTTCAATCCGGATATCGGTTCGGTTTCGGTTCGGTTTTTTTCGGTTTTCGGTATTTCGGTTAGTAAAATATAACTACCATTCTAAATCCATATTTACTTCGGTTCGGTTCGGTTTATATACCGTCGGTTTTCGGTTTATTCGGTTTTATACCAAAAAACATAATTATTTATTTTGAGATCATATTATATGAATTTTAGAGTCATATTGTCAACATAGTCATTAATTAAAAATATATTACATGTTCAAATAAATGAACAAAAAAGTAAAAATGCTTCTACCATCAAATAAAATAATCAAATCTATAACTAAAATCAAAGCTTCAAATTTTGAAAATAAAAATAAGAAACAAAACAGAAATACGAAAGAAACGTTTTTTCACTCTTCCCTATTTATTGTTCATTAAAGTCATTTTTTTTCAATTGAACACGAAACTCTGTTTGTTTACAGATAAGAAAAAAGTTGTAAAAATTTTCCATTAATTATTGTCCATCAAATTTATAATTTTCATATTAATTTAGTGAAGATTAAAATAAAGCAAAAAGATCAAAAGAAGACTTAGAAAATAAGATGTATGAATTGCGATGTATTGTTATTTAATTATAGTTCAAGTGTTTTACAAATTAAGGCTCTTTATTACTATAAAATTTTAGTAATAGTTATTAACATAAATTTAACTTATGTAACAAATAGATTTTCATGTATTGTTATAAAATAGATACATATTTACGTGTTTCTACTTTTAATCGGTTTTGTTCGGTTTATTCGGTTTAATCGGTTATATACCAAACCATATCCAAATCCTACGGTTTTTATAAAATTATATCCATTCGGTTTATATGGTATATACCAAAACCAAACCATATTGTCTATTTCGGTTCGGTTCGGTTCGGTACGGTTCGGTTTTACCATATTGAACAGCCCTAGTGTATTACACAGTTGGGACCGTTTCTAAATTTTTTTGCGCTTCCATGTATTAGTACTCTTATCCAAGTTATATATTGAGTTTTTGACTGTTAAAATATATTAATCTTAGTGACAATCACCATGGTAAGAAAATTTCGTTTCATATCTTTTTATTTCTATTGTGTTTATAAGTTTAGACCATGAATATTTAATAACATTATTTCAAATCTTTTGTCAGTAACAATTTAACAATTGGTATTACAGTCGTTTGAGTCTCTTACTATGATGTCGAACCACATACTATGTGGTAAGAATTGAAACTTATTGAACCTCATATGTTATTAATATAACGTAAAAATGTCATTATAATAAGGTCTATAAAATATTTTTAACGACATACCGTAAAACTACTAACAGAAATAAAATATTTAGTGACATTCCATAACACCATGAAACAAATTTTAGTCTTCTATACATCATCATATAAAGTAAGATAAATTTGATTTTGAAAACGAATTAGCAATTACGATACTGAAGAGTACGAGAGCCACACGATGACATCGACGGTCCAGATTACTCAGCATGTTTCCTAAGAAAAGCCTCTCGAATTTGAAATCCCTAACAGTACCAGTCGAGTAAGAAAGCTCAAATCGAAGAATCATGGCGGCAACAAGCGACGAGCAGATGCGTTTGCTTCTCTCCAGCTTCGATCAGATCTACGAGGTGAAGTTTCTCGATACTCTCTTCCGATCTCTTGTTCATCGAGTAGAGCTCAGAATATTCTGTTTCTGTTTCTCTGATCGGATTCGATTATGCCGAGATCTCTATCTGAACCGATTGAAATTGAAATCTAGAAACTACGATCTGCTCATTGCTTAGGCTTCAGTTATACTACTGTCATCATCATTCATAGCTTGATTTGTTGCTCAGGATTTCAAAAGCGGGATGAGCGAGATGAACGTGTTCAGATCGAGGAGCAATGTGGAAACCAGTAGAAGAGAGGCGCTTGAGATTAGCAATAAGACTCTTAAAGAAGGTTCTGGTTTGATTGTGTTATTCTTTGTATTCACTAGTGGTAATCTAATTTTAAGTGATGAACCTGCAGAGAACGAAAGGCTGAAGAAGCTACATACAGAATCGTTAAACAACTTTGTCGATCAGGTCTTCTTTCCTTTTGAATCCTTCTCTAGTTAATATGTTTCGTGTGTGTGTGATTCTTGATTCTGGGAAAAATACAGCTTGAGCATCGAACTAAGTGCCACGGCTTGAAAGAAGAACTGAAGAGAGTGAATGATGAAAACAGAAGCAAAGAGCATGTGAGACTCCAAACAGAAGCAAAGATGATGCTTTGATCGTGTTCCTATCTGTTCTGAGATGCTTTATAAGCTGTGGCAGGAACATAGGAATGCTTTGGAGTCGCTTATGCAGAAGCATGTAGCAAAGGTTGAAGAGCTAGAGAACAAAATCAGGTTTATAAGCACCACGTTCACTACTCTTATTATAACTGACATATGTATTGTATTGTGTCTCATCTTTTCGATATTTACATACAGAAGCCTTTTGGTTGAAAAGGCAACAAACGAGATGGTGATTGATAGGCTGCGCCAGGATTTGGCAGCTAACAAATCGCATATTCAAGCAATGTCGAGGAAGCTGGATCGAGTCTATTCCGAAGTGGAATCCAAGTGTAAGACTTGGCAGACGCCTTATGTTTGCTTTAAGTTTGTGTTTATGTTGCTGCATACATATATTGGCTTCCTAATGGTAATCATTTTATAGATGAAGTCGAGGTTCAGGATCTGAAGGACTGTCTTCTCATGGAGCAAGAAGAGAAAATTGATATTACTAACAAACTTCAGAGTCTGCAGAAGGAACGTAAGAGTTTCTCCTCTTTGCTAACTCAGTGTCTGAAAATGCTTTTTAAAAGTGATGGATTACTAAGTTCCTGAGACGCTCTAGTTTGGTTTTATGGTTTTCGTTAGCGAGAGTAAGAGCTTCACATTACATTTTTAGTCAGTATATTGCAAACCTTAATGGCAGGTCCCTTTATATTCTATGCAGTGGTTATAAGTAGAACAACAGTAGCCGAAAAGCAGAGGGATACAACTTCATATCGACAGGTGGAGACTTTGAAGCAGAAGCTAATGAAACTGAGAAAAGAGAATGAGATCCTTAAACGGAAACTGTCTTCTTCATAGAACAGCCAGGAACAAAAACTTTGCTTGGCAAACACTTACTGCTCGGTCACTCAACGAGTAAGTTCCACAAAACCAAACCATTTTTAAATTCAAATGATACAGTTGAAAACATACAACACCACAAAGCCTGAATAAGAACTCAATATTAAAAAGATAATAAAGTACATGCAACACGCAAATCAATTTTGAACGGATAAATAAAACAAGATCCCGGAGAAAGCACACTTCCGGATTTGATTATTTGTTAGAAAACAAACATAGGATTCCTGTTGGTCTTTAGATTAAGGACCGTGTAGAATCAACGTCCGTTGTTGAAGACTCTGCAGTTTCTTCTGATCTCTCCAGCACGTCCGGTAAGGACTCCAATGGTACCCATTTTCTCCATTGCCTGAGCAAATCTCTGTCTGAAGAGTGAATTGCTTTGTGCAAAACTCGACACAATTCCACGGGTTGCTCCATCGAAAGCCAAGTTTGAATCAATCCTCATGACTGCTCTTTGTCTTTGCATCTCTCCAAAGATTGCGTTATCCACAACGAATGGAGTCCTTTGGTCCAAGAACACGGATGGGTCATTTGGGGCACGACATGTGTTCCTCAACCTTTGAAAAGAGATGTATTAGTTGGTCAGATATACATAAAATTGATGTTCATTTGATGCTATGTGTCAAAATACGTACTGAGCGTTCAGTGAGCGGTCCATGGCAGGGTCATTAAGCCTATCCTGGAAAAGACTGCAATGAATAGAACCAACACTGTGGCCACCACCAATTAGTGTAACCATATCGTTCACACTCATGCCTTTAGCTGCAAATGCTTGGATGGATGCGGACACAGGAATTGTTGGTCCGGGCAAGTTCACATCGGCTGGGTTTGACCTTAATCCATCACGTCTTCCTGTTTTTATCAAGAAGCTTGGACCACCAGCTAATTTGATCGCATCTCTGGTCGCTAGAGCTACAATGTCTGCGCATGAGACAATTCCGGGGCACGCAACCTCGAGCTGTCTCTTAATCTCATCAATGACCTCATAGCCTCTCACGCTTGCATTTGGTCCTGTGCTTTTCTCTGATGGCCTTCCTGGTCTTGGGTCAATCAAAAGGGAAGCATCACAACCCTACACAATCATTCCAAACATTAGTTGATCAATGTTAGTTACGTCTAGATATATTAGTGAGTTCATTATAATACATATTCACATACACAAGGAGAAGCTTACGAACCGTAACAAAGCAATCATGAAACTGCATACGAAGCAATGCTGCAGTAATGCTAGGGTCACGACGGAAACGTTCAGCGACGACAGAAGAAATGATAGATCCAGTGCGGTGGCATGAGGGACCGTAGAACGCAAACTTGAGTTGCGCCAAAGCAGAGGGAACAAGGAAACAGAAAAGTAAAAACAAAGCTGTAATTGACTTCATTTCCTTGCCTCTCCTGTGAAAACTTAGAAATATTTTTGGGTTGTGTTGTAATTGTTAGTCGTAGATTGCATATTTATATGTAAATTGATGAACACGACATTGACAAAGAGAATGTTTCATATCAAAGACGTGCATAGGGTAAAGGTAGATATTCACAATTGATGGTTTTATGTTTTAACATTATCTATATAGTAGTTGTGATTTAATAAATGTTTCCATAAACCTCTTCTATACTTCAAAAGACTGGTTCCGGCCAACTTGGAATATGTTTTGCGACATTCTGTCAATTTTGAATAGGTATATACCATTTCTATTTCGAGAGGTGGATGCCTACTCAGTAAAATATGCAATTTGTTTCAGTTTTTTTATTATATTTTCCCTCTCAAATAAAACAAGTTGTAAAAGAAAAAGAAACAAAGAAAAGTCTGCATGGTCTGGTTCTTGCTGTACAAGACGTAAAAATAAGATAGAAAATAATATAATACGCGTGTATTAGTGAATATAATCATTCAGGAATATGATTTGGTTGACAATTGTCCTTCAAGCCGACGCGTTCAAGTTTAACTAGAGCGTCTGGATTTTTACTCAGTCAAGACACTCCTGTACTCTCCTTTTCTTTGCACGTACACAACCGAGGCAGTTTTAGAGAAGCTCTCGCTTGTACACTCGTCTAGATCCAACCAAAAAAATACTAACCAAGTTCGACCAAGTTTCGTCCAAACGAGAAAGTTTCGACCCAATTTATTTCGGGACCAACTTGGTTCGTATGTGTTTGTATGTAAGCGTTATGTTAGCTTTTATAACCCTCGAGCTTGATTTAATTAGCTAATCTCTTTTGAATCTAAGAATACATTTTGGTAGACCTCCAAAAAGATTAGCGTTTCCCTGCTTCTTTAAAGAGGATTTTTTTTCATCTTTACATTTACAATTATACAATTTAGTATGTTTTACCTTCATCTTGTCTTTTAGTTTTTCTTGCAATGTTTTAGGGCCTACTTATTAGTCACAAAAAAAGTGTATCACATCGGTAATTGGAAGGGATTTGAAGCAATATATAAAATAGATGGACCACTTCTCTTTATCACCAATTGATTTTAGGTTGAAAGTTCATCTACCTTAACACTACTATATGTATGAGTAGTCTACTACTTGAGTCTTACGGTAGACCAATGATTACCGTGATGTGGTGATTAATTAATTTGTTAGTATATCTGATTAAATCCTTCATTTAAAGTATGCGTCTATGCCATAAGAACTTTGATCATTCTGTTCTAGACCATAAGTTTTTTTACGCACCAAAATTTGTTTGAAGAAAGGCATTTGCCGTAAAAAAATGCGTCAAGTAAACCTAAGTGAATAGTTTTTATCTTAACCACTAAGAAGATGTTTGAAAGGATTATACGTTTACTGGACTTAATTATTAATACTTGCTAATCATTCACAAATGAGAGTTTAATAACTTCCAATAGTTAGCAAAAGAAATCTAGGGCCATTGCGCTGAGAGCTGATTTGAATGAAATTAGTGGTAATGCTGTAGAATTGTGCTTAGTTTATGCATTTCAATTGTTTCGTTGCCTATATAATGATTTGCACTCTTGATCCAAACCACTACTATATATATGTGAGTGTACTGGTCTCGTTTAGTATATCACTAAATGAGTTTAAAAGTTTGTTTTTATCATATCATAATTAGAAGTGAAATTATAAAGGGTATTATAAAAGAACAACGAACAAATAGTTAACCAACATAAAAATGCACACAATAGAACAACATGAAAGTAACAAATTAAAGAAATTATGAAAAGTCATTAGAAAATGCAGTTACATATCAATTCATGGAAATAATAAAATATGATAGCAGAAATAAATAAAAAACAAACTTCGGTTTCGGTTGATTATTCAAAAGAGTAAAAATGGGAAAAGAACGAAAAAGAGTGAAAATAAGCAATGGTCAGGACAGTGTAGAATCAACGTCCGTTGTTGAAGACTCTACAGTTTCTCCTGATCTCTCCAGAACGTCCGGTAAGAACCCCAATCCTACCCATTTTCACCATTGCTTCAGCAAATCTCTTCCTAAAGAGTGCATTGCTTTGTGCAAAGCTCGACACAATTCCACGGGTTGACCTGTCAAGACCCATGTTTTGATCAATCCTCATGACTCCTCTCTGCCTTCGGATCTCTCCGTAGATTGCGTTATCCACGATGAATGGTGTCCTTTGGTCCAAGAATACCGATGGGTCATTTGGAGAACGGCATGTGTTCCTCAACCTAAAGAAATGTATTAGTGGGTCACATTCACATACATCATTTGATACATAAAATAATAACACATTTAGTCAAGTGATTTGTGTTAGTATTCACACACACACACACACACGTACCTAGCATTTAAAGTGCGGTCCATGGCAGGGTCATTAAGCCTATCCTGGAAAAGACTGCAATGAATAGAACCAACACTGTGGCCACCACCAATAAGTGTAACCATGTCGTTCGCATTCATACCTTTAGCTGCAAATGCTTGGATGGATGCAGACACAGGGATTGTTGGTCCGGGCAAGTTCACATCATTGGGACTTGACCTTAATCCATCACGTCTTCCTGTTGGTACTGAGAACCTTGGACCACCAGCTAATGCGACTGAGTCTCTGGTGGCTAGAGTTACAATGTCTGCGCATGAGACAGTTCGGGGGCATGCAGCCTCGAGCTGTCTTTTGGCCTCATCAATGATCTCGTAGCCTCTGACACTTGCATTGGGTCCGGTGCTTTTCTCTGATGGCCTTCCGGGTCTTGGGTCGATCAAGAGGGAAGCATCACAACCCTATACAACCGTATCAAACATTGATTGGTCAACGTAACGTCAAAAAGATAAATTAGAACATCAGCATTCATATAGTCTGTAACTAAAGTATTTAGTGATATAGTATTAATATAATGTAATATTCTAATCAATTTTTAACCAAAAACGACTATTGACAAGAAAACAAATCTTATATGAGTTTCTATTAAAAAAAAATTGAATTTCTTTTTTTTGCTAAAAAAAAAAAAAAAAAAAAAAAAAAATTGAATTTCTCAATCGGAAATTTCTTTAATCTTTCATCATATTTTATATTTTTGTATTTATTTTCTTAATTTTAATTATGAGAAACTCTTCTAGAGACTATGGATAGAGAGGATATATATGCGTGTGCACACAACATAATAAGGAGAAGCTTACTAACCCTGACAAAGCAATCATGAAACTGCATACGAAGCAATGCTGCAGTGATGCTACGGTCACGGCGGAAACGGTTGGCAACAACATTAGCAACGATAGATTCCGCGCGGGGGCATGATCGGCCGTAGAACCCAAAGCGGAGCTGCGCCAAGGCAGATGGGACAAGGAAACAGAAAAGGAAAAACAAAGCTGTGATTGACCTCATTTTGAATTATGAGCTCTTCTTTGCCTCTCCTGTAAATGTTACTTTTGGTGATGATATTCTAAGTGTCCATAACATACATATTTATATATGAATTTAGGGACAGGACGTAGGCAAAGAGAATGTCTCATTTAGAAGACGTGCATAGAGTAAAGGTGGATACATTGTCAATTTAACTGGTTTAAAGGAATATACATGATGTATCATTGTGTTTTAATAATGTTTCAGAAAATGTTTTAGCGTTTCTTCTCCACACGTCGAAGATTCAACATGGCCAACTTGGAATATTTATTGAAAAACTTGCGTTCAACATTGAGTCGGCTTTGAAATGTACCATTTCTATGTCGAGAAGTGGATTTAGTTTAGTGCTAACCCGAGTCGACGTAAAATTGGACCCTAAAGACCATCAGGACTAGAACAGCTGCTTGATTTGCTTCCCCTAGAGGCCGACACTGGTGCTGTCGCATTAAAACAGAATTTAAATTTATTTCTATTTTGTTTATTTGTTTATTGTGTTCCTCGTATCATCAGCACTAAGGCGATATTTTGACCAAGTTGTAAAGTAAATTTCCGATTTGTATAAATGAAAAAAATAATTCATATCTAGGTCTTCTAACTTCTGTCAACATCTCTCAAAACTAACAGGATTTCTTTTTAAATAAAAAAAAAAACAAGAAACTGTTCTTATTTGAAAGTAACAAGACCTGTCGTGTAAACATATCAAGATTCAAGTAAAAAAGAACAGGCACCTAGCTTTACATTACACAATCAACAACATTGGCTCTCTTGCACTTGTTCTTTCCCCCCTCTATCATAAATGAGCCACCTCTCTAAACCTCGTAAACAACCCACACAGCAAACGATTCATAAATTATAAGTGTTGTAGCCACCAGCATCAGAAGCTGGTCTATATTCCGTTCCATAAGTTTGCCCATTCAGTGACGGCGTGTATGCAGACGCTGACGGACCAGCAAGCTGAGAGTATGCTGTTGGTCTGTACTGCACCGTCTCTGTGCCCATGTAGCTGCTCGCGAGCGACTCTTGAAGGTTGCTCAGCTGAGGAGGGTACGCAGGTACATAACCAGTATCCACTCTAGCATATCCCCCTGAAACCGAAGCCGGTTCCTTGTGATTGCTGATGAACTCCTACACATAGGTAAACGACAAATACGGGCTTTTTACAATTCCATTTCGGGTAACATTTAAATATAGATGGAATGTGTTCTTACTTGGATTAGTTGCTGGGCAGTCTGTACTTGAGAAGACGTGCCTTTGATTTCCACTGTGATTTGATCAGGATGTGGACTTTCTTGAATGGTAATGGTAGCGCCGCTTCTTCTACGGATGAAGGCTATATTAGCTCCTTCTAAACCAATGATATCCTCCGCATAGGAGAAAGGTATTTGCATCGTTTGAGATACCTGGCAAGAAAAAACCATAACAGAAAAATATTCACTACTTCCAAGAGATTAGCTTAGAAGTGATAAGATCAAAGACACTAGTAGAAGACCAAAAAAGAATAAGTAAGAACGTGATAACTAACCTGTGTAACAAAAGCAGCAGAAACTCGAGCAAGGCCAGGGGAGTGTCTAGCGGCCAATGCAGGATCCTGACTGTAGATGGAAGCTCCCGAAGGCTGAACAAATGACTCCACCCGAGTATCCCGCTCCAAAAACAGAGCTTCCCTCCGTGCCAAGAGATCAGACTCGATTGCATTTGACAAAGCAGCATGGAGAGCTGACTTGTTGTTAGCTAACGGTTCCTCCTGACGAACTTGAGAGACTCTAGCTAGATACTACAGATCAAAAAAATTAACAAAAGCTAGATAAAACAGAGAGAAACGCAAGGAAGAAGTCGTTTCAGAGAATCAAGCTCACTTGTTTCTCGAAGAGAGGAACCACAGAATGGTCGACTAGAAATTTCCTCAAGTGTCCTACAACACCTTCTAACGCCTTTACGATCTTTAAAGCTTCCCCCTGCAAATCCACTATCCTCTCATCTTGCGCAGCATAAAACGGTGTGTCCTCTGTCAACAAGAAAATACAGTTTACTTATTATCATCCGGTTTAACAACTCCAGAGATGACAATTAACTGAGAAATAACAAACATAGATGATGATGTTAGTACCGTCTGATAAAATGCGAACCGATGCACCAGAGTTCTCTACTATAGATTTAATAGAGGACCCTTGTTTCCCGATTAAATTAATCGCCTGGGAAGAAGCAACTAATAAACGCACTGAAGAGAAAGCAACTCCAGCGTTCTGAAGATCCTCATCATCATCACTATCAGGCAACCCCGAAACTCTTCTGAACACCCTCACGACTGCCTCCATTGCAGGGGACATGTACGCCTCTGGCTCTTCCTTTGCAGATATCATCACCTAAACATAACAGTGGACACTTAAAACTACAATAAAACCCATAGAGCAATCAAAACTGAAACTTCGAATTAAAACGGAATAACTCAAGTGGACACTTCAAACTACAATCAAACCCAGAAAGCTTACAACTTTATCTAGAAAGAGCATCGCTATGATCATACCCCCATGAATATGAACACTGATGCTAACGAAACCCTAATTTTCTCTAATTAGGTTTAAGAAAGTTACAGCCTTTAGAAATAAGAAAAATCCCAATTCGGAACGATAAAGGAGAGATACTAACGATGCGATCAGGAGTTGTGGTGGGACCGTCGAGGACTTTGATGCGAGCGCGAGTCTCCTCGCACATCTTTCTGATGATATCTCCTTTGCGTCCGATAATAGCTCCGACCTTAGATACCGGAACGATCACACGGAACACGCAATCCCCAGGCCATCCTGGCCATCTCTCCGCCGCGGAATCGTTTGCATCGGGGGCGGTTTCAGAAGCTAAGCTATCCGGCTGATTCGATTCGGGGAAGGCGACGGAGGCTTCGTTGAGCAATGAGGAGGCAGTGACTCCCGAAGGTGTGAGGGTTTCATTCTCGGGGAAGTTTGTAGCACCGTTCTCGGCGGAATCGGCGACGGCGGCCATTAGAATCGGAACAAATTAAAAAAGGGGATAGCGAGCGAGGAGGAGAAGATGATTTGACCTTGGGTTATATACGATGTCGTTTCAGTTCAGATGTTTTGGGCTTTGGGCATGTTATGTAGATTAGGGCCGTAATGATATTCATTTGGGCTTCTTTTAGCCCATTAGCTATATACTTTTTTCTTCCGACAAACAGCCCACTATAAGACCAATAATATTTGAACTCGTACTTTATGTATATGTTTCAAGTTTTATCCCCGATTCGGTTACGTTTGTCTGCTCTGACTGTCTGCTTAACACTCCAGACGATATTATCCCTTATGGAATCTTTATTCTTTTTAATTATGGGATCATCTTTATTCTTTTTAAGTATGTTAGTTTACCTCTTATTACACAAAGTCAGTGTATGTTTTATGGGTTAATATATTCTCTGCCTCACGTGAAATGGTTGCATTATTCGTTTTACCGTAAGTTGGGATATCTTATGTTTTGTATGCTATGGAAGATTTAGTTTGCACATCTTGTCCTCATTTGCAATAGGCAATGAAAAAGAAAGGGACGTGACGTAGAAATTATGTGCTGGCCCAGAAGATACTTATCCCTTTGCGAGTCTTTTTTTGTATTTTAGGTTTTTATTCTTTCGACTCAAAAGCTTTTTTATTCCTATGTTTCAAAATTTATAGATCTCAGTTTCCTTTGGAACTAGAAAATATGGATCATACTTAGCAAAAAAAAAAGAAATATGGATCATATACAGCTGAAACATGCAGCATCTTTATGACCGGTTGAACTACTATTATGTAGATTTTATAGTCATCAAAACTTCGAGAAATGGTGTTCTTTGAAAGATATAGTCTTATATAGTTTTTGACTTTTCATTATTTTTATATGTTTTCATATTTTTCGAAGTACTATTGAATAATCATCACTAATCACTATCTAAAATGTTATCCTCCATTTCTTATACTCACCAATTACTTTTCGACATCATCATCAATATTTTAAACTCTATTATCTTTAGTATAATCTCGTTATGCGTTAGTTAATTATTACGGTAGTTCTTTTCGTTCTTGTTCTTTTTTTAAAGACGATTGTTTTTGTTTATTTTATATTTTCATTGTTTGGGTTACCCAAAAGGTTTCGAGAGTTTAGGACAAATTAAACGCATATTATATGTGTATATGTTAATGGTCCCCTCAATACACGCACATAGAAGAGAGTTCACTTGTAGTTTGTAACCATTTGAATCAATCTTGTACAGTGCCCTAATTGACTCTCAAGGGTCACGTGCTTAACAACATACTTAAACATTATCACATTTCCAGTTACATGTAATTTTTATGGTAGTCTTTCTTAATTTTTTTTTTTATAAAAACGAGGATCTTACTTATTTTTAGCACACTTTCTTTATTTCCTTTACATCATAATTAACATCTTTCCAACACCTACGAAAGGTAACATCTACCGTTGAAAACCCCGAAATAATGTTTTTATCCAAAGGTAAACACATCATCTGATGTGAGTGAAGATAACTCATCAAACATCAATAGCTTCGTGAAACAACTGTTAGAAGAAAAAAGTCAAATACACAATTGAATCTTCTATGTCCATCGAGCTAATGATGCTTCACAACAATTAGTTAACCATTCCAATAGTGACAAAGAAAAAGGTAACCATTCCAGAAGACATGCATTTGTGTTTTAGAATCAAATATCTTTTTTTTATTTTCTTGATTTAAACATTAAGAAAGAAAGAAAAAGTAACTGATTTAAAAGGAAAAAAAAGAGGAAAAGAAAAGAAGGAGAGGTCACATGTCATATGAAAAGAAGTGTAATAACATAAGAAGATTCCAAAAAAAAGGAACAGGGATGGACTTTGGAGACAGTGGGCAGAGTTCGCAGACAGGTTTATCCTCTCTTTACATCTTCCTCGTTAGATAAATCTCATGCAGCTTCACCATTGCTAAGTTCACCTACACATATTCACTCCACAAACATAAATATTATTTTTGTTTTTGTTTTTAATATGAAGAAAATGTGTTTACACACTATTGTTAAAACAAAAAAAGATTGGATTTTTTTTATCAAGATATGTAAGCACTAATAAGCAATGAGGATCATTCTACTGCCGTAATTTTGACTTTAAAATATATGGGTGATTACACTACTATTATGACTGCAGTACGTATTGTTTGAAACGATGTCTTCTCGTTTTAGTGGTCCAAAAAGACTACAGTAAATGACACAGAGAGACAGCATGAAGTCAAGTACTTTACTACTCCTATAATCACTGAAGATTAGTAGTTATTTTAAACTTGTACATTAAAAAATAATATAAGAAATTTTGTGAAGAGTTCCAACTTGGGACAAAATTTAGTTAACTTATTTTTTTTTCTTTTGCAACTTATTTCTTTCTTTATAGCAAAAAGAATTATGAAACCTCATAACTCAAAAGTTCACGAACGAGTTATCTTTTTGTCAGTTTTATGAAGATGGTGAAAGGTTTCAGAGTGTAAAGGAAAAGCACCACGTCATTGCAGAAATCTAACACATGCAATGAAATCAGGCCACATACACAGACATGATGTTTTGGGTTTTCTGCATACAAAGCTTAAATGTTTTAGAAGTGAGTGCTTTAGAGCATCAACATTAACCAAATTTTAATATTATAATAATATTAACCATTAAGAACTTGACGAATGTTAAATGATTTTTTTATAAGTTGTCGAGTTTCTTAAACAAGAAAATTTGCATTCTTTTTTTCTTCTTTTTTTCCTTTTTTAAATTTTGGTAAAGTGCTTTACTGAAATAGAGAGATTCACTGCTGCTGTGTTCTATTTTCGAAAAGGTTATTTCAATTTCTTTTTGTAGTATTATTATTGTTAATCCAACAAGCTGAGAACTTTGTTTTCTTTTGAAAGTCACAAAAATGTATTACTACTTTTTCTCAAAAAATAAATAAATGTAATACTATACTACTATTCATTATCTTCCAAGACATTACATGTTTTGTGTTTAATTCCCTATAGCCCTACTTTTACTCTACCTCTGTCTCACTTTTCACCTTTTACAGAGACTGTTTTCGCCGCAACTAACAGAGAGCCTCCATCTAATTGACTATATATATAACTTTGACAAACCCTAACGGATCTTTTCTCTTTTCTTGTACCATCTCGTGACTCTCCCTATCCAGTCGGTGACTCTATCTCTCTCTCTCTGTCTAATCTTAGATGTTCATTGGGTTTTCTTTCTTTCTTTCTTCAAGGTGTCAAATGAACATCTCTATCTTTTCATTTCCTTTCTAGTACATAGAATCTTCCTTTTCCCTCCTTAAAGTGTTGACATTTTTGCTAAATTTAGTAAACAAAGATTTTGTCAGAGGGTTTAAGGGTTTATCATCACCCTACACAGATAAACACCCCAAAACAAATCAAGATTCATTTCCCAAAGCCTTATTGTAACTTTCCTAAAAAGGAAACCTTAAATCTTCTCTCTCACACGATCATTTGAGTTGGTACAATTCTCAGAAATTTTCTGAATCGACTTTTAAAAAGAAAACTTAATTAAGAGTTAACCACCTCCTCAAGTCCAACAGTTATCAGAACAGTACTCCTCTGTTTTTTTTTTCTCTCTCTCTCATCGGCAGAGAAATGTCGTCTTGTCTAAGCGGCGGCGCCACCTGTACTTTCAAGCTGAAAACGATGAAATCTCCGCCGTCGAGAGCCGCCTCCTCACACAACACTCCTTCACCGTCATCTACAATCTCCGAATCCAACTCGCCTCCGTTCACAATCTCCACAAGAAGGCCAAGGACTCGGCGGAAACGACCAAACCAAACTTACAACGAAGCGGCGGCTCTCCTCTCCACCGCATACCCAAACATCTTCTCCTCCATGAGAAACACTCTGTTTCCCGGGACTAAGTCTCCTCTCAGCGACTACGACGAAGCCTCCCAGTTACTTCTTCCCTTTGAGACAATCGACGAGGTGTTCAATCCCGCAATACAGACCGAACCGTATCAGTTCTTGGAGAAGAAAGAGCTCAGTTTCAACTCGGAGGTGACTCGGTTTGAGTTATTAGACGCCTTCGACGCGGAATCGATTATTCTTGATGATGAGGAGATTGAAGAAGGGATAGATAGTTTTATGGGGAGCAACGAATCCAACGACGGAGAATGTACGACGATGCCTTGGTACCGAAGCTCCATAGGATTCAGCTCCCCCGGAAACTCCCTGTTAGGGCTCGGCTTGAGGAGCTCTCTTCGGGAAGAAGACGACGATGATGATGGGAGCTTGTGTAGATATCCCACTGTAGAACTCAAGCACATCTCGCCGAGAATTCAGACCACCACAACCGCCGCCGCATCAACCGATGACGTAGCCGTGGATAGTATCAAGAGTAAGAAAAAAAAGACGAAGAAGAAGAAGAAGAAGAAAGTGGCTGCGGCGGCGGCGGAATCAAGGAGCGTTGAAGATTTGACGACGGAGAAGAGAGTGAGTACGTTTTTGAAGCTTGACTACGAGAGGGTTTTAGAGGCTTGGTCGGATAAGGAGTCGCCTTTCTCCGATGAGATTCTTGGCTCGCACGCTACCGAAGTAGACATCCATGTACGTTATACTTTTATCCTCTAATTAATCTTTCTTTCCCGCCACATTTTTCAATTTTTTTTAACCATATCTTTAATCCTTGTAATTAATTTATTTACAAGACTTGAAAGTGGTTTGTTAACTTGTATTTTCTACTCTATTTTGTTTTAAAACTCTTAATAGTTTTCTTTTGTTCAATAGTCTTTTCAAAATGAGTGAGCTTTTGAAATTCTTAAACCAAGAAATTTAATGTTTTCTTCTCTATAACGGCACAGATTTAATCAAAAAACATTAGATGATGCTTTAATAAAGGATAAAAGATTTTGTAGCAGCAAATGCAAAAGTTACTTATGTATGAGGGTTTTTGGGACAGGCAATGTTGGCTGAGATAGATTTGTTTGGAGAAAGTGGAATGAGAGAAGCTAGTGTGTTGAGGTATAAAGAGAAACGGATGAATCGACTCTTCTCCAACTCTAAACAAATTCGATATCAAGTTCGTAAACTCAGTGCCGATCAACGACCCCGTATGAAGGTAATATCTCTATATTATTGTCTTTAAATGGTTATATATATGCATTGATGATTAGAGTAGAATGATACTATTGTTAATACATTTTTCATGTGAGCTGCGGTTTTAGGACAAAGATTCTAATATAATAATATGGTTTGTTATCTCATCGACAGGGACGATTTGTGAGACGGCCCAACGTAAGGAACTTAAGTGGGTTATTGTGAGAAGAAAAGAGTGGAATCTCTTTTGTTTATTCATGTTTAATGATCAAAGTTGTCTTTTTTTGTTGATCATTAGAGTTTATAAAACGCATGTAAACTTGCCAACAGTAATCAAGATGATCGGTATAATAACATATGATTAACATAACCAACAACGAATATAAAGTAAGATTAATATTTCCCCCAAAACCAAATTAAGAGTTTTAAATAATTTAACTATATAGTATTTAAGGATGTTGTTGCTGCTGGCTGCTGCTGAAGATTGAAGAGGTTAAAATACGGACCAACCTTGTTCAGAACTAGCCAACGGTGGCTGCCTTGCTGTACGATTTTTCCTCCATGTAATACACTTATTGTATCAGCGTTCTTGATCGTTGATAACCGGTGAGCTATCACCACCGTTGTTCGGTTTGTCATTAACCGATCCAATGCTTGTTGTACCTAATATTCATTCCACATATATCATAAACCCATAAGTCTATGTGGATCAAACCCTTAGAAAATCAAGTTCTTAAGAACTTACCACACGCTCAGATTCAGTGTCCAAAGCGCTTGTGGCTTCGTCAAGTAGCAGAATCTCTGGATTCCTGAGGATGGCTCTAGCGATAGCGATCCTCTGTCGCTGACCACCTGACATCTGAACACCACGTTCACCTACTTTAGTATTGTAACCTTCCGGGAGAGAGGTGATGAAGCTGTGAGCGTTTGCGAACATAGCTGACTCTATGACTTCAGAATGAGAAGCTTCTTCGTTTCCGTACAGAATGTTCTCGTAGATTGTGGTTGCAAAAAGCGCTGGCTCTTGTTGAACCAGACCAATGTGCTTCCTCAGGGCTTTCAAATCTAGTTTCTTGATGTCTTTTCCTGCAAAAGAAGCCAGCTTAATAAGCTAAGTAACTTCCTTTTGACGCAAGAAACCTAGGTTTCTCAGACTTTACTTGAGACACAAGAAACTTTGTGTTAATAGTACCAAGGCGAGAGCACTCACCCTCTATCATGATTGTTCCTGCGGTCGGGTCATAGAACCGGAGAATAAGTGAAATGACCGAGCTTTTCCCAGACCCACTCTGTCCGACAAGCGCCATGCTCTGTCCGGACCGAACTATCAAATCAAAGTCCTTGAAAACTACAACATGTGGTCTTGAAGGGTAGCTGAACTGGATGCCTTTGAGCTCAATCGTGCCTTCCACATTAGTCAGCTCCTCGCTGGTTTCTCCAACAAGCTGACTTTTACGGTCCAAGATCTCAAATACGGACGCAATCATCTGGTTTCCTTTAAGCAGATCCGGAGCTAGAGCCAATATTTCACCCATTGCTAATGCCGTCACGATCAAAACCATGAATGTTTTCATCACTGATTTAAAGCTAGATATTTTATTATCCATCAACGTTGATCCGTACCTATCAAATTAAACAATAAACAGTTCAAAAACATATACCAAACATACATTTGTTTACTATAATATTTATCAGAATATATGATTTATTAGTATTTTTATTAAACTAACCAAACCCTAACTTCAAACATACTCTCCGCAAGGCCAAAAACATTTGGAACTCCTAAGGCCTATAGGTGAAACTTTCTATATAGAGACATACCATAGAGCGAGGCCATAGGAAGAGAAAATGAAAAACTGAGAGATGCCATAGAATAGGCCAGCTATTTGTCCTCGCCTGAAAGAACGTTTGGAAGGTTCTAAAAGCTCTTTTGAGTAAAGTTCTAGAACCTTCTCTTCAGCACAGAAGGTGGCCACCGTGCGGATGTTGCTTACAGACTCTCCGGCCAACATGTTGGCCTTCAGATACGCTTTGCTCAAGTTTCCTCCATAGCCTTGCATGAAAAGTTTCTATACATACAACAAATATGACAAATAGGTTAAACTTAACTTATTGCCCACGTAAACTCAACCAGTGAATTTGAAAGACGCGAACCACTGCGTTTACCTCGCTGATATGTCCGCTTATAACCAACGGGTATGTGGCCAAAACGACAAGAGTGAGTCGCCAGTTGAGCATGAAGGAAATAACGAAAGACGTCACAACGAGACCTAAGTTCTGAAGTAGAATCGTCGACCTATCGACCACTATGGTCTTAAGCAAAGTTGCGTCGCTCTCAAGCCGCGACGCTAACATCGAGCTCGTGTTGTCCACCTCATCAAACCACCCCATTTCGTTCTTCAAGATCGCTACATAACCAAAAAAATAAATTTATTACTCATTTTAAAACTTGCAAAGAACTTCAAAGTAGTTTGAGACGAACCTAAGAACATCTTTTCGCGGACGCGGCGAGTGAGACGCTCGCCCATAATACCGAAGCAAAGATGCTCAATAGTGTAGACGATGAGGGTGATGGCTGAAGCAAAGCAGAAGAGGATAGCGATCTTCTTCACCTCTTTTTGAGTGTTGTCCCAACCCTTCTCGTAATAGGAAACTAAGGAGTGCGAGACTCCAAGGGCGAAAAGAGGCATCAGAGATCCAGCAATAAAGGCACATAACGTTCCACAAATACCGTACAACCAGTCCGGGCGGATCATAGAATAAAGACGTCTCATCGTTACTTTAGCCTCTTTGGACTGATCTTCACCGTCCTCTCGAGTTACTGATTCTTTCTCCAAGCAGGAGCTTGTTCTTGATTGTTCCCTCGAGTATTGTATACTGAAAATGCAAAAAAGAATGTTGGTAAAAAGATCTCACATCACATCAAAAAAATTAAAAAGATACTTAAAAGTAAAATATTATTCATTTATGGTCAATTGGTTTTAAGTCGTAAACTTAAAAAAAAACAATAAGAATTTGGTTTTCAATTTGTATTAGGTTTTGATTGTAAAAAAAACAGTTCTAATGAAAAAATTGAGTATACAGCAAATAGTACCTAGGTGGCCTGCTTAACGTGCGATCCAAGGAAGGGTTGCGCTCGAAGGAGGAAGCTTCCTGGAGACGAAGGAGAGCAGAGTAGGCTCCATCGAGATTAGATATGAGATTCTCATGATTTCCAAACTCTACGATCTTCCCTTCGTGAACAACTGCTATTACATCAGCATTTCTTACTGTTGAGAGTCTGTGAGCCACAACCACCGTTGTTCTTCCAACCATCACTCCCTCCAACGCTTCTTGCACATTCTTCTCCGACTCTGCATCTAGAGCACTTGTCGCCTCGTCGAGTAAGAGTATCGATGGATTCTTCAGGATTGCTCTTGATATCGCAATCCTCTGTTTCTGTCCACCTGAAAGTTGTATCCCCCTCTCTCCAACCTAAGAAAAGGCGCAAGAACATCAGTGTTTATAGTAATTTCTTGTGTCACAAGGTATCTATTTTGACCTACCTGCGTCTCAAATCCTTCGGGAAGGTTGTTGATAAATGAAAAGGCTTCTGAGAGCTTTGCAGCACGGCCAATCTCCTCATCCGTCGCGCCATCTTTGCCATACATAATGTTCTCGCGAATCGTTGTAGCAAATAGAGCTGGCTCTTGACTAACCAAACCAATATGTCCCCTTAACCACTTAATATCCAGCTCTTTGATATCACTCCCGTCCAGCAACACGGCTCCGGATGTGGGCTCGTAGAACCGCTCTATCAAGGATATGACCGTGCTCTTCCCTGAACCACTTCCTCCAACAAGCGCCACGGTTTTCCCGGCAGGGATGGCTAGGTTTAGCTTGTCAAAGATTACCACATCAGGGCGAGATGGGTAGCTAAAAGTCACGTCCGTGAATTGAATGTGGCCGTCTACTTTGCTGAGTTTACGGCCAGATTTTGCGCTTGTTTTAGCCGCTGTGTCACGTTCAATCATCTGAAAAATTGGATGCGCAGAAGCTTTGGCTCGTACAAAGGCTGAAATATCCGGCGCTGCCTGTCCAAGTGACCTACACGAACACGAGAACAAAGAGTTTGTGATACATAAAAGATACAAAGGAAACGTGTAGAGCAAGCAAGCAAGATGATAGTATACAGGCCGGCGATGACAACGTTGAGCATGGTAGTGAATGACTCGCCAGCATTGGCGATACCCTTGTGGACAACAACGCTTGTGAACCAGACGAGCAAGGCCCATGATAGAAACAAGACACAGTGCAACGAACCAAGACCTAGTCCTTTAATTAAACCGGCTTTTCTTCCGTACTTGTACGTGTTCTTGAGAGCTTCCCGGTATAATTTCGCTGCCCTTTCTTCACCGGTAAATGCTTGTACGGTCCTCACATTACCAATCACCTGAGTTCCGACAGTGAAATATAAAGTACACACAAAATCTTTGAGCTTTCCTTGTCAGAGAAGTAACTAACCTCTTCCGCAACCTGGCCGGCCTTGATGTATGATTTCCGGACACGGGAGATAAGTCCGATGGCGACAAACGCATAGAAGCCGCCAGCTAGAGCAATGAGAGGGACTATGGCCAGAGTGACAAGACTTATTTGCCATACGCTCGTGAATCCGATTGCAAAACCGGCTATGAACCGGCTTATATAGTGCAAGAAATTCCCTACCTGCAACGATTTTTACCGGTTATCATAAACCATGAACAAGATTTGCGTGATCACCTTAAAATTTTGAGATTAAGCGACCAGGCTGTTTAAGTGGCTGGCTTGATGGAAATAACCAAATATAGGTCAACATTTAAAATATAAACTAAATCGTATCAAACTCAAACGCCTTAAAAATGCAACATGCAATGCAACTATAATTTATTGGAGTAACAGAAAAAAATAAAAATATCAGTTTAAAGATTACCTAAAAGGCCAAAACCAAAGGAAATGCATGTAAATAATATTAATTCATTGGACTAAGCCATGGACCATATGGTGATACACATTAAAAATGATACGGAGTAGACAACCCATGTGTAGGTAAAAAACACAATCCATGTACAAGGTTTCTGAATTTTAATACCTATATATGTCATGTCTATAGCTAGTGTTGATCGACCAACGCGTTAGGCGGTATTTACACAAAAAAAAAACAAATGCATTTAGTAACTAATGTGTACCACACAAAAAAATTAATTAGCTATTATGAATCAAGTCAAAAAACGCAACACAAGTACACAAGCAAATTATACAATTAGGAGTTGATACCAGTTTCATTCGGCTTAAAGAGGTACCTTCTCGGAGAGTGCATCTTGGACGACGAGAATGTCAGAGGTGATGGCGGATATGACTTCTCCGGAGGAAGCTTCAGTATCAAATAAGCTTATGTCTTGACTTAAGATTGACCGGAGATAAGCTCTCCTCATTTTTGCTGCTTGCCTCTCTCCCGTATGCATCCAACATGCAACCTCTGTTTCCATTTTATTATATTTTATCTACTACTTACTTACAAATGAATTATAATTCAGAGACATTGCTTTGTTTTTTAAAAAAATTGAATTACGTATTTATTTACCTAGCCATGATGAGAAAAGTATAGCCACACTGAGATATACAAAATCCAACGAGTACTGCACCAAATAAATTAGAAAACAATTAAGCCGAGCAATCATAAATACAAAAAAAATATACGTGATTAGCATTTCACTCGAATTTTATTTGGAGTAAATATTAATTTAATTCTGCTACAAACAACAATTTTTTATAGGTAAACTTCTATTCAGTTTTCAAAACCTTGGCGACTTTGTGAGAGGCTTGGTGTCTATCCATATAAGCAATACCAATAATGTTGATAAGTTTGCCAAAAAATATGAAAAAGACCGGAACGGAAGCGCCGTGAATGCAAGCACCGATTGATCCGAGAGTCATGAGAACGCAATCGTTGAAATTTGCGAAGGAGAAGAGCTTAAGAAATGACACCTTTGGCGTCGCCGCCTTCTTCTCCTTCTCCACCTCCGTCGCCAGATCATCTGACGGCTCCATTGTTATCGGAAAGTGTGTCTTTAGTTGTTGGAGAGGAAATATGAGAGAAAAAAGGAAGATAAAATAAATTGGGAAAGTGTTTAGAGAGGAAGAAACGAGAGGTGATACATTAAATGAAAGACGACATATAAAACCAAGTTTTTTTGGTTTCGGTGAGAATAGTTTGGTATGAAGCTGTGTGTGTGTGTATGTGACCCTTACTGATAAGGGAGTGTCTAACAAAGTATGATCTCCCGCTTTATTTTGAATTGTTTGTAGTCGTTACCGTATTATAGTGGTAGTTATTTACTTGAAGTATTAAGTTTGCTCAAGGTAATGTAATGAATCCAAAAAGGTTAATAATGGTGAAAGGAACAAGTATCAGATCTTAGTGTACGAGTTTGCGACTTTGCGTAACTGAGGTAATTATAACTTCTAACTAGGATAAGACCTGCGCCTTGCGCATGGTGAGTTTATTTGTATATATTATCGATAGTTTCTTTTATACATTTGATCATTTTATTTATATATATAAAATATTTATTGTTGTTATTATATAATTTCTTTCCAATGAATCGGATCAATTTTTATTAAAAATAATGGAACAAAAGTATAATTAATACATCATGAGTTGATCGGATTGGACATTAAACAAATTATGACTTAAAACCTTATTTTTTTCATCGAACACATTCTTGAAAAAAGTGAACAGTATTGTTTTCACAGTTGAATTATTTTGACTTTTATCTTCTATATGGTTTTGAAAACTTTCAAATCAACCATCGAATTGATACATGTCATTTTAATGTTTTTAGTCGTATACTTACGGAAAACTTACATTAATTTAAAATCGTTTTTAAAAAATCAAAATATAACATATAAGAAAAAATCTAACATATAAGAAAATATAACATATAAGGTGTCCTCATTTTTGTATTTTAAATTCGTTTAAAAAAAAAATAACATATAAGGTTTCCTCATTTTTATAATTTAAAGTCATTTTAAGAAATTCAAAATATAACATATAAGAAAAAATCTAATTTTTTTATTATATGGTTAATGTGATTGTTTATTTTTTTAATAATATAAAATTAAACAAAATGAAGAAGGATGCAAAAATTGTTATCAAATATTTATTATTCATAATCATTAATTACCATATATATGTAAATAATATTAGGTAATTTAGTAGAATTTATTTAGGGAAAGAATACACACATCTTATATTTTAGGTTAATATAATGTTCTCTAGTGGACATTAAACAAATTATGACATAAAAACCTTATTTTTCCCCTCGAACACATTCTTGAAAAAGTGAACAGTATTGTTTTCATATTTGAATTATTTTGACTTTTATCTTACATATGGTTTTGAAAACTTTCAAATCAACCAGCAAACTGATACATGTCATTTCAATGTTTTTAGTGGTATACTTAAGAAAAACTTATTTTTTTGTAATTTAAAGTCGTTTTAAAAAATTCAAAATATAACATATAAGAAAAATGTAACATATAAGAAAAATATAACATATAAGGTGTCTTCATTTTTGTATTTTAAAGTCGTTTTAAAGAAATATATAACATATAAGGTTTCTTCATTTTTGTAATTTAAAATCATTTAAAAAAATTCAAAATATAACATATAAGAAAACATCTAATTTTTAATTATATGGTTAATGTGATTGTTTATTTTTTTAAAAAATATAAAATTAAACAAAAATGAAGAAGGATGCAAAAATTGTTATCAAATCTTTATTATTCAAAATCATCAATTGTCATATATATGTAAATCATATTAGGTAATTCGGTAACTTTTATTTAAGGAAAGAATACACACTTCTTATATTTTAGGTTAATATAATGTTCTCTACTGAACATTAAACAAATTATGACATAAAAACCTTATTTTTTTTATCGAACACATTTTTGAAAAAAGTTAACAGTATTGTTTCCACAGTTAAATTATTTTGAATTTTATCTTGCATATGGTTTTGAAAGCTTTCAAATCAACCATCGAATTGATACATGTCCTTTTAATGTTTTTAGTCGTTTATTTAAGGTAAACTTACATTTTTGTAATTTAAAGTTTTTTAAAAAAAATTCAAAATATAACATATAAGAAAATTCTAACATATAAGAAAAATATAACATATAAGGTGTCCTCATTTTTGTATTTTAAAGTCATTTAAAAAATATATATATAACATATAAGGTTTCCTCATTTTTGTAATTTAAAGTCATTTTAAAAAATTAAAAATATAACATATAAGAAAAAATCTAATTTTTTTTATTATATGGTTAATGTGATTGTTTAATTTTTTTTAATAATATAACTTTAAACAAAAATGAAGAATGATGCAAAAATTGTTATCAAATCTTCATTATTCATAATAATTAATTGTCATTATTCATAATAATTAATTGCCATATATATGTAAATCATATTAGGTAATTCCGTAGCTTTTATTTAAGGAAATAATACACACTTCCTATATTTTAGGTTAATATAATGTTCTCTAGTGTTATATAATTATAAAATAATGTGACACCATTAGATTAAACTATACTTTATATTAAATGCTCTAGAATTATTTGAAATAGAATTTAGAAGGCATTTAGAGTGCCACCTAGGATTTGAGGTTTTTTTTAATTAATACAAAATTAAGGTTCTAATTTTTCAAATGCTTCTCAATTAATATATAGGGGATATATACTATCTTCTAAGATTTTTGTAAATTTATCTGAGAGCATTTTAATTTCATCTCTATGGTCTCATTAAACTTTTTTTAGCAAATATTAAATACTATATAATATTAATATGAAATGTTTAAATCTCCAAACTTGAATTATATTTTAAATATTTATTTTCTAAATAATAGGTCAAATAGTTCATTTAATTTTTTTTAAATATTCAAATTCCGCCATTTTATGACTTTCTGAATCATTTTAAAACATACATGCAAGATGACAAAAAAACATCCATGCAATTCGGAAAGTGATAATGATACAGTGAGATAGTTTATGTACCTTGAACGCACTACAAAATAAAGGTTGTTTAACATCATTTATATTATATATTTGCATTAGTTATAAATGATGTAAAATAAATTTACATCACTTAATTAAATGACTCTGAAAGTGGTGATGCAAATAATTTGCATCATTTTATTAATAACTGATACAAATATTTTTATTATTTACATCAATTAGTGTAATTGATTTTAATATGTATCAATTGCAAAAAGGGGGATAGAAAAAAAGAATATGCTTTTGGATAAGAAAAAACTGTTAAGAATAAAGTACAACTAAATTAGAGCCACAAACAAATATTAAAGCTACAAAATCTTAACTACATCGTAATCCTTTTTTTTGGTTGAAATTTTAGCTATTTAAAAAAATTCTTATAACAAATATTTAAATGATAAAAATAAGATAAATAACATCATTTTTATTAAATAGATGTTAGAATAATATATAATTACATAATTTTTATTAGTATCATTTTTATAGTGATTAAGTTTTGTATCAAATATATAAGTGATGTTAAACAAAATAAGTAAACGTATCAATTATTTAACTGATACAGTTACATATAATAATATCATTTGTGTTAAATTGATACAAATGAATAAAAAGCATATCACTTATATTGAATTGATGCAAAATAAATTAAAAGTGACATTACTTATTATAATTGATGCTAAATAATATATATTTGTCTCATTTGTAGATAAGTAATTTAAAACAGAATCATTTAATTTTCTGATACAATTTAAGTGATTTAATTCACCTCTTTTTTTGTAGTGACGTAATATCAACAATTGTTATAAGTGGATTTGTTTATATCATTTATATGATATATAAATATATTACATGTTGTATCATTGTTCTAGAATTTCAAGTGAAAATTTGAGATCTTTTATTTTATTTTTTAGATAATCTTTTAATCATTTTTGGATTGCTTCAGTATTTGTGGATAAAAGAGGGAAATATAAAATCTAGAAGTAGACGCATCGATCGATACTTCTTATGCCCATCTACTAGATTCTATATAAAGTATAGAGAGATCGACCCAAGGGAAAATCTTCAACTTATAATAAAGTTTTATTCATCTCCGGAAATTTTGAAGGATGGGATACAATACTTGTTCGTCACCCGGAAACCAACCGTGCATGTGCAAGATGAGACATGAGGGAAATCAAATTCATACATGTGCAATATTCCATTGCCATTGCTTATTCTATTGTTAGGTTTCAATAAACTTATAGATATAGAGAAAAATGTCTGTGCAACAAATATTGCTTTTAGCAATTTTCAAGACATTCTTTTTTTTTTTGAAACTTAAGACATTCTTTGTTGAAGAACAACAAAAATCAACAAACAAAAAGGAGACAAAAACATCAAAGTATGGCCTCTGAACAGCAACCATATATTTAACCAAACCATTGCCGCGTTAAACGCAATGATGACAACAGCTCCGCTCGAGACCACTATCACCGCTTTGAATCGTAGAAGACAAGACGCTATGAGGATAACTAAAAATAACCACATCCTATTGATCACCATCTTATATTGTGAATTTGATTGTATTTTTACATGATTCTTACTTTGTTTTCCAACTCTAACGACTTGTTTATGTTGAAAATTCTATAATTTTATCATAGTTATTATCTTTCAAATAGGGAATGCATGGTGCAAGATTAAATGCAAATTAATGATCTAACTGCATGTGCATGATTTAGTTATTTTGGGCATTAAGAGTTCTTTTGCATTTGTGCGAGTGAAGATGACGTATTTGAGCTGGTTATTAAAGGTCAAACTAATAATTTTATTTTTCCTAACTTTGCGAACTCGTTATGTGACCCATTCAGAGCTGAGGATCAGCGACGTAGATACCTCATAAATGTATATATTCACTAGCATGCAATGACCATTGTCTTCTTTTATGATCATGTTCAGTAGCCACTGTGATATGCAGCCCCTTGAGAAAGTATTTTACGTTTATAATCCCTTTTATTTCAATTCACACAACATTCTTACATCGATTCTGATCCGGGGATCACGCAATGTTTTGCAAACACATTCTAATATTCAAAAAAGTTAGTCAGAAACTAACTCCATAAACCAAGGAGAGAAAAGCTCTCCATCTAATTAAAACCATAACCAAAGATGCTCATATCAACAGATTCCATCTCTGGCATAAAAATTTGCAAAAGAATAAACACAAGTCTTCACTTTCTTTGAGGAGAACACAAGCCATGGATTCATTAAGAGGCCAAGGTGGGATTCAGATGCTTTTAACTGCTGAACAAGAAGCAGGCTGGATCGTTTCAGCTGCTAGAACCGGTATAGTCTTTCTCTTGAGGGTTTCTCAGGACAGACCCTGAAATTTTGGAGGCTTTAAACAATGTAATAAACACTTAGAAAGAAGAAAATATAAACCAGTTTGGAGTCTATGTCCACATGTTTAACTCGAAAACAAAAAAAAATTTGGGGGTGGGGTACAAATCCAATGTTTCACTTAGGTAGGGACAAGACATGTTTATGCGGTTTCTTGGCCTGATCATCTTTTGCTTTTTATTTATTTTTGATGGATGAATCAATGATCAGCAAAACTAGCAAGAATGAAGCAAGCAAAAGACGAGGCTGAGAAGGAGATGGAAGTGTATCGGTCCCGATTAGAAGAAGAGTATCAGACACAAATCTCTGGGGTAAATCAGCACCGAAACAAAAAAAAACTACCTACAAAGCTTGATGTTGTACTCATTCTTTACCTTTTATTTTCAGACGGAACAAGAGGCAGCTGCAAAACGTTTAGAAGAGGAGACAGACGGCAGGATCCAGAACCTTAAGGAGTCTAGTTCAAAGGTCTCTAAGGAGATTGTCAAAATGCTCATCAAGTATGTTACCACTACTGGAGCATGATATTCTAAATACACTCACCACTTAGTTCCTTATTTTGTTGCTATCTTGCTATTTTATTTTACTTATTGCCATGTGATATGCAAAACGACGTTGCATTTACGCTCTAATGTGATGACATACTTGATGATTTGGCATGAATAAAACTGTCCAGAAAAGTTTGAAATTGTCTTTGATGAATCCACAAACCAGTTACAAATACGAGTGTACACTACTGATACAATTATCAATATTTACCAACATGGCCACACAGTCATCACAACGGCTATGATCAAATTCTAAAGTACAAACAACATTCTTCACAATCATTGTGGATTGTGAAGTGAACCTTTGCAATGAATCTCCAGCTTTCATGAAATAGCGAATTGTATCTCGACTATATCTGAATCAGTCACTGTATTGAATCAGAAGAGCCACTCATCGCCTTGATTCTCGGCTTTCTACAGAACACATAAAACAACAATGACCCATAAAACAAATCATTTCAAGTCTATTCAGTCCCTATGCACATGTCAATTTTGAACAATCCATTTTAGCATAGAACTCTATTTGGTTGTGTATATAAGACATCAAGACAAATCTTTTATATTCTTAAGATTGTGAGGAAGTTAGTAGTACCTTGACCAAAGGGCTGTTCCAAACGAGTGACAATATGTTTCCCATAAGTGTACTTCTTCAAAGCAGAAGCGTGCATCCTGACTCTGCTGACCAACACCACACGCTGATCAACACTACACGTCTCGAATATCTTCTGCACCACATAGTTACCGTACTGGTCCTTCATCATCATCTGTTAAAGGTATCTTACAGTTAATAATATCCTATCAAAATAAGATTAAAAAGTTTGGTCCACTTTTTTTGCTCACCAATAGACTATCATAGCTCTCATCAGCCCCTGCAATCTCTTTGATGATGAGATCTCGCTCAATTCGACCACCATGCTCCAGACACTTCTCTATAACATTTGATGCAAATTTATGCAGGCTAAGCTGCACGATGTGCCCTGATAGTTTCCTCACGATTCTCTCACGTTCTTCAGATGTCCCTTTCTCCAATACATGCTGCCAAAATAGTCAACATTGGTTTTAAGTAATGATTGGTTTGGAAACTGCGGATATTTATGACAGACCTGTATGACGTAATTGCCGTATTGATCCTTGCAAAGGACACGTGCTGACTCCAGTATCTCCTCTGTGATGAAATGACACTGATGCTCATTTGAGCAACGCTCCATAAGCCTCTATACATTTAACACATTTGTTCTTTGAGTACTAATGCATAGAAACATAGTATGTTTAAGTGAGTTTCTTAGTTACCTGTATGACACGGCAGCCATAAGGATGCATAGAGAGAGAGGAGACTTGACCACGGAATGCAGATAACATGAAACCAACTCTGTCTGCGTGAATACTCTCAATGCATTTCTGGATGACATGGTTTCCATTTTGGTCTCGAACACATCTCATGACCTCCCCGTCAAGCTCACGTGCTAAACGAACTCTCTGGTCAGGCTCTATGACATCAAGTGCCTACACCAGGAACAAAGTTTCAACCATGAGTCTTTAAACAAACTCCAAGTCCAGACAAAAAAATGGAAGTGGCTTGGTTACCTTTTGTATCACGCGACAACCGTACATCTGCATACTAAGTGGTACTATTTGTCCCATGAGCTGATCAGCAAGTTCCATTCTCTGTGATGGGGTTCCGTACTCGAAAAACTGAAACAGATATCGCTAATAATCAGTCTGAGATATAATGCATTGGTAAGACATAGGCTCAAGTACTAGTAACATACCTTTTGAATGACATAATTGCCAAACACATCTGTCATTAGTTTGCAAGCATGAGGAAGAAGCTCCCTAAACACAGCTTCTTTCTCTTCTGGATTACAGTTCTCAAGCTTCTGCTGAATGAATCGGCTCCCGTGCTGATCCGCACTGTAAAGACAACAAGGTTTTAATAAAATTTTGTTACCAAAACCAAGACAAGACTGGTGAAAAGAAAGACGAAAAAAAAACTTGCCTGAACTCAACAATGTGTCCTGTGATGTCTGATAAACCAAACCTCCTGCCTTTTCCAGACTTCAGATCTTCAAGAAAATTGCACAATCTCGGACCATTGGTACCTTCCAAGCTTCCCTGCTGCTGCCATCCAGGGTATGCCTCTACATAGGGAACATAGCCCGGTGAAGGAGGAGCACTAGGCAGATATTGCACCATATTTGGCTGGACTCCATAGTAATTAAGACCCATATTAGAGTTATTTGGTCCCCTCATTTGCCGGACAAACCTGGACTCATCTTTATGAGGCTCAGGAGCATTCTTATGGTTCCCTCTAGGAGCATTCATATGTCCTAATGCCTGTTGACTGTAGTGCATATACATAGGATCTGGAAAAGAAGGTTGCCCTGGTGGAGCATAGAAACTCTCGGCACCTCTGTGAGCTACATTCCCCGCACTCGGCCCATGTAACTGAGGGATATATTCTGGACGGACAATAAGAGGAACTGAACCATGGGAAGGGTATCCAGGTATGAACTGTGGGTGTGGTGGGATCATGTTAGTGTACGGTCCATAACCATATTGTGGAGAGTAGACACCAGGAGACTGCATGTTATAGACTTGAGCTGGTGAAGTCACATAACCCGTTTGCGTAGGCGGTGTAAAGCCTGGAGACTGATGAAGCACATGCTGCTGACCATAATGAAACTGTCCCGTGGTCCCGTTAACACTCTGATAACCCATGTTGCCGCCATTTTGAATCCATGTTACATTACTTTGTTGTGGATACATCTGCCTTTCTGGCCTTGCATTCCTTTGTTGTTCTCTAGGGTGTTTAGCCGTCCCGGGCCCAGATATGTTAGTGTTCTTCATCTTGGAGATGATAGTAGACTCATCGAGACTCTTCTCAGTGCCAACTGAAGCAGGATTATCTTTAACCACGACGTCACCTGACATCTCCGAGAAGTTACCACTCTCATCCGCTGTGTTCATTTCACCATCTGAAGAGTTAGGCCGACTATGCTGAGGGGTTGGACCAGAAGAACTACCATCCTGCAACCAAAAAGAGATACAACTTTAAACTTACCACAATTATCAAAAACCTTGAACTTCGAGAAAAGGAAGCAGAAGCCGAACCTGCCTAGTATCTGCCAGGCCTTGTGAAAGACTAGTGTCCACCACATTAGTCCTATCTGAAACACTATTAACAGAATGCTGTTGAGGAGAGACTTCATCCTCAGACACTTCCTTGTGAGTAGAAAGTGTAGCTTGGGGAGAATGAATGGGAATGTTGACTATACTCAATCCCTGGTTACTTCTAAAGCTACCTACACGACTGTCTACGAGCTGATACTCAGTAGTAGGGTAATAAACAGGTGGAGAAGGTGTGCGGGTCAGGTTGTGTTTATTAGGATGAGTGTTCAGAGGCTCCTGAGCTGCCCTGTCGTGACCCTGTCGTGACAAGAGACTATCAACAGCTAGAAACGATCCCTCCATGCTAGGAGGCGCGCTTTCACTTCGGTTAGGAACAGAAACTGGCCTAGAGTTAGACCATCTTTCGTTGTTACCAGACATCCTAATAGGATTCTCAGTTGCCATTGCTCCAAAGGTTGTTGCTTTCGTTAGTCTACAACATGAACAAGAAGGGACAATTAACACAAACTAGTCATATTCAAACACACACTAATTCATCAACATGATAAGTTAATGAGCTTGTTTGTGAAATCATGCTCATAAACAGAGCAAGTGATACATTGCTTCTTAATAAAAATCTCTAATTTGCCTCAATTTAATACATTTCTCAAGGAAACAAGGAAGAGTCTGCAGAAAGTTTGAACCTTTCGAGTAGTAAAAAGTGTATAACTTGAAAAAGTAAAGAACACAGAACAACCAAGAGCAGAAACTTAAAGACTTATGACATATAATCTTTATCAAAATCTCTAATTTTACCCATCCCTCTAGATAACAAGTGTATGAACACGCAAGAAAGTTTAAACCTTTTTTCAAAATCGAGTAGTAATAAAAAGTGTATAACTTGAAAAGGTAAAGAACACAGAACAACCAAGACTATGACATATCTACATGACCCGAAACGAGAAGCAGAGAGAAAGAGAAGAAACAGAGAAAAACTTAGATTGCGTGTCCTAAAAGAACCCTAGAAACAAAGCAAGAAGTGAAACTGCTTCGGCTTACCAGAGAGCGGGGACTATTGGGGGAGGAAGCGGATAGATTCACTGTTAACAAACCCTAGAGTCTGCTGCTCTTATTAAGTCGTCAGAGTCAAAGAGACAAGGAGGAGAGAGAGAGAAGAGACAAGGGTATTGATTGCATTGGTGTCTTAAAACATAAAGTGACTATCTTTGGTTAACTCAGTCAGATTTTTTAAAATGTTTTAGATTTTTTCCGGTAATGGCAATAAAAAAAAGAGCAAGGCTATTTCCACCCTTACGGTGCTTTCTTTCTTTCTTTCTTTCTTTCTTTCTTTCTTTCTTTCTTTCTTCCACGAAGTTTGTGGAGTTTTGACTTTTTGACCATTATCGGTTAACCAAATTATTAGTCCTTCTATTTTTTCTTCATTATATAAGACATGTTTGTTGGCTCTTGAATTACACTTACTCCAACTACAACCCCTGTTCCGGAACGCGGTAGCCGCTAGTCGGACGGTCGGATTGGACCTAACACACAAAAAGAAAATCGGGAATTAATCGAAAACTATACATGACAGAATTTTTAGATTGTTTACTATGTTATAAAACATGTTAATCTTAATTTGTGTATAACATTAATATATTTTCATGTTTAAAAACTGTATAAAACACACAAATATAATATATAAACTTAATATAGTGTAATTTTCATCAAAATTATGAATACAAATGATATTTATAAAATTTTAGATCAAATAAATAAATAAATATATTATTAAAAGTAAAATAAAAATTATAAAATAAAATAAAATAAAAAATAGATTAGGCGGCCATCTAGGCAGCTAGGCGGTCATTTAGGCGGTTTATGCGGAAAAAAATCAGATATCCGATTTTTTAAACCGATTTGGCATAAATCGGGACGGAAAAGTGACGTGTAGTGCCCAGACGGCTAGGCGGCCGATTTTTAGAACATGGACTACAACTAACCTAATTAATCTGTTTTAATTATTGATTTGAAATACTCTACATAATTTTATGTTTAACAAGTTTATATAAATGTATTTTAAACAGTGTTTAATATATAATATTATTAGTGTGAACAAAAAAGTTTTAACAAATTCTTAATGAAATTTGGATATTCATAAAACATACAGAACAAGTTTATGTATCTTAAAAGTCAAGGATTTCTTAAGGAGATTGCAAATAATAAGTGGAATTAATCCTTTAAACTCAGATGAACTGAATTCGAAAAGAAGAAAAAACTAAACAAGGAAATCCACACAAGCCATACAAAACTAGCACCTACATTGTCCTGATTTGCTGATGACAGAGAAGTGGTGTCAGCTTCAAACCTGAGACGTGAAGGGTCCAAGTCAACTAATGTCTTATCGGGTAAAACAGATTCTGGATTAGAGGTGATTCTTCCAACTTTTCAATGCTTCTAAACTTCCTTCTGGATTACTATTCGTGATTCATAAATTTCTAGCGATTTTAGAAAATAATAAATTGACTAGGTTGTAAAGAAAATATTTAAAATTTATCTAAAAACTAATTTATAAAAACAGATGACCTTGATATAATTTAATCCAGTACATGTTTGGTAAGAAGTTGGCTAGGTTCTTGAGAAATGGGAAATGAAATATGACGAAACTTTGTTAGAAAACAAAATACTTCTATTTTGTGTGCTCTTTACCATAAATATAAACCATATAAGTAAATTTTATTCTAGCTAATTAAGAAAATGTATAATTGGAGGTTTTATATACAATCTGACCAAGCTCTACACCTATCCCAAAACCCAAAACCAAAAGACTCTATTACACTGGTTTATACTATACCGGTTTATAATATACATGACTCTGCGTACATGATTAAAGCTATATATATACAGGGATCCCGCTATATACATGAGTGCACATCAATATCGAATTTAAATACCATCATATCCACTTGCGTTCGTGGCCACTTTTAGTTCTTGTATGTTTTTGCGCAGAGTCAATAGCTCTGCTTGTAGTATGGACCTTCACCTTCCACAGAGAAAGAGAGTGCGAGTCATGATCTCAGGTTAATTCGAGTTTCGTTGCTAATAAAAAATAATCAAATAAATTAATGTCCGTAAGCAGGTCTTCCGGCGTCGTTGTAGGAACAAAACGGCGAGTGTCCTGAAGGGTTAAGTGCGATGATAGGACTTAATTCATTATTTAGACCATCCACTTGGTAACATTTATGTTCCATTACCCATTAAAAATAAAATTAAAAAGGTTCAAAGAGTCGTGAAGCCAACTCAAATCCAACACAAAATAGAAATGTAGATCCTTTTGATCTAACTAGAGTCCGTATCCGCGCGAAACCGCGCTTCGCGCGGATTACATGTTTAATTAAAGAATAGTTTAATTAAAATTGGAAGTTTTAAAGTTTCTGAAAGTGTAAGTTAAGTTTTGTTTCTTTTATAATGTGAAGACGTTGGAAGCGGTGATCACTTTTTTTTATAAACTAAAGTAAGTTTGAATAATAAATTATGTTGATGAATTTAATATTCGTAAGAGAAAATAGTATTTGAGTGTGCCTATTTAATTGACGTAGAAAGCTGTAACGTAAATTTTAAAAAAGTTGACTGGTGTCGTTTGCTATGAAGCTTAGGATAGACATTTATTCTTCTTTTGGAAGCGTTGTATGATATCAATATTGTTGTCAAAGTAGAAGCGCGATCCAGGTGTGGTTGTGAGTGATAGTTTCCCTGAAAAAATGAAATATTTGTAAGAATTTAGTTTGACATAAACTTTATGTTTAGTTTATTACCTTCATGTAACCGTAGAATGACACTTGTGATGATTACGATTTAGTTTTTTCTGGTAGATATGCGATTTTACTCCCTGAAATTAGACGTCTCCTTGTCCCACAAAGTTTAACGTACCAGTTATCTACAAATAATTATTGTATTATATTTCAAATTTTTATATTTTCTATATATCTAGGGTATTAGGGTCATTTTGGGCATTTTGCTACATGCCATCTCTACAATTAAAAAAATAAACATGAGACGGATAATTTTATTTAATGTTGGTAATATCTTATGCATCATCTATAAAATAAATATATATTCATATATACCATTCCAGATTTAGTAATATTATTATTTTTATATAATTATACAATTTGTATTACTAAAGCTTTTAAAAATATGCAATTCTTAAACATCTAATATCTAATCGTATGATATTTAGTTTCTTATATATCTACAAAATTTTAAAAATATTGTTTAGGCCAAATGTTTGATAATTATACAATTTTATATCATTTTTATTAGTTTTATATAATTTGATATAATATATATCAAATCTATATTAAATTTTATTAAGATAATAGTAAAATCTATAACATTTAATAAAATTTATTTTTAAATATAAGTTAGAACAACACTAAGAACCTCAATTGAAATAGTATAATAATGGGATGCGTGAGAAGCTTTGTGATTCAACACGCATCCGGTCACTGTGGCGAAAGACTAAACAAAAGCATGTAATTTCATAAAATAGAATGAGCTTCTTAGTTTCTTGATATCATATACCGTAAATGGATATTGGGCTGACTTCAGTATTGACTGGGATTTAAATAAATTGTTTGGGCTTCGTAATTGACATGGATATCAGCCCAGTTTGAGATGAGCTGTTAGATTGATTGGCCAGGAATTTTTTGCATATGTGGCACACTTTAGAAACCTTTAAAATAGCTCCTTTTATATAGTAGGATAACAAAATATTAAGAGAAAATAGAAAACAAGACATGCTGATTCACCAAAAAAGTCTCTAGTGATCAAAGTATAAAAAGACCCAATGAAAAGGCTCTGAAGCGTCTTGACATTAACAGTTTACTTGTGTGCATGCTTTTAGAAATTAAAAAAAAAAACACACTCCTTTTCTCTCTCTCTCTCTCTTTCGACCATATATTCGCAGAATCACTCCTGTTTGCTGCCCTAGATCTTGAAGAAGAGGATCAAAGTTGACTTTTTGAGATCTGGGTTTGGACAAAGACTCTGTCTTTCTTCATTCTACCGTTTTGTTTCAGCTCAGCTCGAAGTTTTATTAAGGTAAACATGCACTTTGAGTGCCTCTTTAAAGTCTTTGTAACTGCTCTTATGCTGGAAAGCGAATCTGAGATTTATAGCTTTTGGACTTTAGCTTGCTCACGAGACTTACTTAGACTTCAGTTAAGTTCCTACGTGTGCTAGAGTGAGGACTGAATCACGGGAACAACGTGCATTTTTTTTGCGGTTTTCACAATTCTTCATTTTGCTGATTGGATTCTTCTTCTTTAAAGATTAGTTTGAAACGTTACTTAATATCTCCGTGTTTTCCGGTCTGGATCTTTCTTCTTCAGGCAATGCCACTTTAAAAGAAGTATGAAATAAAGATTCAATCTTTGTATGCCTTTCAACTAGAAGGCACGACAAGGGAGGTGTGTTTGGAGGCGTGATTTGGTTTCATCAAATGGTTGAGGCGCAGAAGAATTATCAAGGGCCGCCACGTCACCACACATCTCTCAAGAAGCCCCTATGGCTCGTCTTGTCAGTTTCAGTGTTCAGCATGCTTCTCATCTGCACTCGCATGTCCCCACGACACAGCAATAACTCCTCTAAGGCTCTCTCCTCGTGGCTACCTGTTCACGTCAGGAAACACACCGACGAGGAGGTGGCAGCTAGAGCAGTGGTCAGAGACATACTTAAAACGCCTCCCTTCGTAACCGAAAACTCCAAAATAGCCTTCTTGTTCTTGACTCCTGGTACTTTGCCGTTTGAGAAGCTCTGGGATGAGTTCTTCACGGTAACAAACACACCTCAACCAAGCTTCGTTGGATTATATTCGCTAATGAATCATGGTTTTAATCTGAAGGGTCATGAAGGGAAGTTCTCGATTTACATCCACCCGTCCAAGGAACGGCCAGTTCATATCAGTAGTCACTTTTCTGATAGGGAGATCCATAGTGATGAGGTCACTTGGGGAAGGATCTCAATGGTTGATGCAGAGAAGAGGTTGCTAGTTAGTGCTCTTGAAGATCCTGACAACCAACACTTTGTTCTTCTTTCAGAGAGGTAACGCTTGTGTCTCAATTAAGTTCTTCTCCACAACTCAAAAAAATAACTTTATTCCTCTATGCAGTTGTATACCCTTGCATACTTTTGACTACACCTATAGATATTTGCTCTATTCCAACGTCAGCTTCATTGAGAGGTAAATTAATCTCTTTAATCAAAAGAAAAGAGTTTTTTGTTTGATGTTCATTGACACAAGGTTCAATTATCTTTGTTTTATCTCAAGTTTTGTGGATCCTGGTCCTCATGGAACTGGTAGACATATGGAACACATGTTACCTGAGATTGCTAGGGAAGATTTTAGAAAGGGTGCTCAGGTAAAAAGACAAGCCTTAGTCTTTAAGAGCTTGTCTTAACTAGTAGTATGTTGCTACTCCTGTTGACTGTTTGTGGTGTCTTTTATTCTGGCCAGTGGTTCACAATGAAGCGACAACACGCGGTTATAGTGATGGCTGATGGTCTCTACTACTCAAGGTTCCGAGAGTATTGTGGAGTAAGTTTGTCCTGCTCCTGCAGCTGATTAGTTTTGGTTTTTAGTTCTCTTCAGTTCTGATTATGACGAGAAAGTTTTTATATGAATTTCAGCCAGGGATAGAGGCTGACAAGAACTGTATTGCAGATGAACATTACTTGCCAACATTCTTCAGTGTGAGGATATGCTTCTTAACTCACACACACCCATCTTCTGCACTCTTCTTGATGCTGAAACATTTTTGTTTGTTTGCTGGATCTTTTTTTCAGATGATTGATCCTATGGGGATCTCGAACTGGTCAGTGACTTATGTTGATTGGTCTGAACGACAGTGGCATCCAAAGACTCACACGGCAAATGAGATATCACTAGAGTTCATGAAAAACGTCACGGTATGTTTAGAAAACACAATCTCTTGAAAGTTGTCATGATTAGCTTCTTATTATCCTCGTTTCTCGCTTGTCAGACCGAAGAGATGAGTACACACGTCACAAGTGTGGGAGAGGTATATGCTCTCTAGCAGATCTCTCTTTTGTGGTCTTTACTTCTCTCTTCTCTTTCTTTATAATTTTGGACTTGTGGTTTTGAAGCATGGAGATGAGCTGCATTGGCCATGTACATGGAACGGGATTAGACGGCCTTGTTATCTGTTTGCGAGGAAGTTTCATCCTGATACTCTCGACACATTGGTCAACCTCTTCCCTAACTACACAAGCACAGTTATCTGAGGGAAGGATTCTAGAGCCGAAACAGGCAATTCTTGAATTCATTTTTGTTCCAGATATGTTGGATCTTTTAGATATTGTAAATTTTCCGAAAAACAAAAACTGAAATGATTCGTGGAAGTTGATGTTTCTTGATGGACCTGAAGAGTTGGTTTATACAAAATTAGAGCAGAAATTTTTTGGTTAAAAAGACTTTCATATTGCTGGTATATCCCTTTGCTTCGTCTCTAACTCTCTATCAACAAGTTTATGTTCATGACATTGTAATCACTATCAACAACACAGAGTTTTGGTAATGTCGAAGTCACTCACCAAACCATATTAAAGTATTCGAATTTTATTATGAAATCATAACATGAAAGAAAAAATACCCCAACAGGAATCAAATCGTTTTATTGTCAGTCAAGTGTATGAACATTGTTTCCCATACAGCCAGACTACAGGTCTTCAATCATAAAAGAATAAAACCGAGCCAGTCAAGTATCATGTGGCTTGAGGATAATGTTACACTGAAGCTTTGTGGTCTTAGTTTTGTGAATCCTCGAAAGGAGGTAAGCCCCATTCCTCTGGTTTGAAATGTAGCAGAGAGGCTAGAACTTGATCTGCAACGGTACAGTAGGACTTGTCCAATCTTGGATCCGGTACCATTATCACATTCCTGCTCACACACCATCGAAGAAAGAATCACATGTTAACCTTTTAGGGACTCTCAAACTCAATCACTAACTGCTCATCCGCTGAGGGGACTTGCAGAATGTTGTCAGAAACCAACTTACATTCCAGCATTTTTAGCTGCCATGACTCCCGAAGGAGCATCTTCAAACACCAGAGCCTTGCGTGGATCTACAGGACCGTCCTATAAAACCCACAAAGAAGAGTGGGACATACATTATTAGTTTACTACCTCTCAATTTATTTTGAAGGTCGAAAGACCACTAGCTAGTACAGTCATGTATAGTATTAATGACCTCAAATCTCCTAGCGGCAGCAAGAAAACCGTCAGGAGCAGGCTTCCCTTGCTTCACCTCTGGATCATCTCCACGCACTATGTGATGCATCAGTGAAAAAAGCTCCCGGTGTCTTTGCGTTTTCAGATCAAAATGTCGTGTGTGTGTACTGCATATCATTAAGGATACCAAACAGATCAGATACGGCAAAAAGATAAAAAAGGAAACTGAAAACGCCATTTGCAATCTAAATGTTGTAGTATTGTGATGGTGATGCAGAAACAGATACCCTGTGGCCACACAAATTGGAATCCCTTTCCCATGGAGATGTCTGAGAAGTCGGCTAGCTCCTATATCAGAGAAAGAGATCATGTCACCAAAAGTTATATATATATATATATCTCCTGTTGTGTTCAACCAATGAACACAACCGGAGAAAAATTTGTCTTTGTGTTAATAGTCTCATTGTATTGTAACCTGGCATTAAGTCACTTGTGGGAAAGAGGTCTTGCAACATAGACTCTCTCTCTACAATGAAAGCTTCAGGGGAAAGAGAGTCACTGATTCCACATTCCTCAACGAAAAGCGTGGCAGCTTCTATCGCTTTCCTCCCCATCATCTTCGCTTTCAAAGACCAGTCAAATGTTTTGTTGTATCTCGCAAGTATCTTCTCCTGTACCTCCGTGTAAAACTTCTCAGTGTCTACAAAAAACAGACATGACAATAGGGGGAGAGTTTAGGACAAGCAAAGACACATCTTTTACCAAACATTTAAGTAATCTCACAAAGTTGTTGACTTTTACCACTGAATGCTCACAAATTAGCATAAAGTTTCCAACTTTAAACAAATTCTTAAGACCGGAGACAAGGAAGTTACCTAGAAGGAGACCATCCATGTCGAATATGACGTGAGTGATCGAACCTCTCCCGGCGTCTGTGACGGCGTTGACGGAAGTGGTTGACATAGCTGCTACGATTCGAGCTGAAGCTTTGGTCACTGATCGCTGCGGTAAACCTCTGGGAAAGGGAGGAATGAAGCTCGTTGGAATCGTATTAGAAGATCGGAGTGTGATTCTTTGAGCAACGAATCTAGTTGGAGATGCTAACATAGTTCGACAACGTAGTAAGCTTTGACCTTTGAGCTATTTATAAGCGTCATCATTAATTGGGCTTTAAAATTTGTTGGGCTTTACTTTAATAATGGGCTGTGGGCCTGTGGCTGGTAATTTGGAGGTTTTGAACTGCGTCGTTTCATGAGCTTTGAGCAATTGGCATTTCTAAAATCGTTTCTTTTAACACATGTAGTGTGTTGTGTTGAAAAGCAAGGGATGAACCAGCCAACTCTTAAATGGAGCACTTCACCGTCAGATACTCTGAAGCGTAATATAGATAGTCTTTTGGTATGATGGTCCGAATAGATGTGGCATAGGATGTGTACATCCAAATGATAAATTATTGGTTATATGGTACAATGCAAAGGCTTTTTCTCGTTTTCAATCTTCCCTTGAAGCTGAAGCTACTCTGTGTTTTCTTTTGCAATATCTTGGATAATATAGGGACTGAAGATGTCCTTTTTGAAAGCCATTCTCGAATTTTTATTGAAACCTCAAGAAAAAACCTACAGGAACATGGTTGAGATTATGGAAGTTTACATGTAAGATACTTGGAAGGAGAAGAAGGGTGTTGAAGCCAAGATTTAGGTTTCACAAGTCAACTCATTGTTTTACATTGTATAACTGTGTGTACTTTGCAACCTTCTTATGCCGTAACTAATTGGCTAAGAGCATGATTAATTGAGAATTCTTAGGGTGAATTCTTAGCGGAATATAAAAAATCGTTTCTTAATTTTTAACTAAAAAAACTAAGAAACGGCTGTTAGATAGGTTTTTAAATAAGATATCTAATAG
Source organism: Brassica napus (assembly GCF_020379485.1). NCBI lineage: Eukaryota > Viridiplantae > Streptophyta > Magnoliopsida > Brassicales > Brassicaceae > Brassica > Brassica napus. The sequence goes on along the minus strand of NC_063436.1, from coordinate 26,884,075 downwards.
CCGGTTTTTAATTTTTTTAGTTAAAAATTAAGAAACGATTTTTTATATTCCGCTAAGAACTCACTCTAACAACTCCCGTTAATCATGCTATAAGGCCCAATTATGAAAGTGGAGATCCTTCATGCAGGTTCTCAAGTACTACAAAGAAAAGAAAAGTATGAGTCCGAGTCAGATATTGGACATAAGAAGTCATAGTTTTCACAGCTTTTCCGACAAAAGCCTAATGTACATGCATCACCTCCAACTCACTTCTAAATCAAATCTTCCTATAGTTTTCACCGAATCCCCACAAAAGCTACTCTTTTCAATTTGGCTTTTTGGATACTTTCTTGTACACCATTATTATTTCATGACGTTAAACTTTGTTAGTTTATCTATTTTGGAAACTTCAACTCTCGTTCTGATTGTGGAAATGTGACTAACTAAAGACATCCAAATCTTATCAATACATATTAACGCTTATTGTGTCAATTTTAGTGTCTTGTTAGAAATGGAATTATTGGTTGGAGATGATGTTCAACAATATTATTATTTTATCTATCCACAATTCACTCGTAATTTATTTAATATTGTCGTTGGACATATTCAATTTGTTTGGTCAGTTAGTCAATTAGCACAAGCATGAAATTTGTTGCTTCTCTATATAAATCTATAATCTGTATTATAAACAAATTTAAGAAATATTAAACAAAAGAACATTAAACTTGTAGCATATAATAGCATATAAGGTTTGGCATGTAATAGAGATCAACTTATACATATTCAAATTGTAGATGTTAACTCTTATCTTCCACAGTATTATCCTTCCTATTAATGTTACATGACAAAACTAGATTTCAGTGAAATGGTATAAATATGAATAACATGTTTGAAATTAAAATGATTACTTTGTCATTGAAGAAAGTGAGAACTTCTACTTTTATGAGCATCTCCAATGTATGTCTCTATATTTTCTTCTAAAATAGAGATCTCTATTATAGAGGTGGATTTGCTCCAATGTATGCCTCTATAATAGAGTTCCTCTATTTTAGAGGAAAATATAGAGAAATCCTATTTTTTACCTCTATATTTAGAGATGAAAATAGCAAATCTCTATATTTTCCCCTATAAATAGAGGAACTCTATTATAGAGGCATACATTGGAGCAAATCCACCTCTATAATAGAGTTTCTCTATTTTAGAGAAAAATATAGAGATAAAAATAGAGGTGGGTTGGAGATTAAACAGATGGTCACGTCACTATACTTAGAACATTTTTTCCCCTATGTAAAAAGGTTACAACTTCTAACTGTTCTTTTTTACTCAAAAGTCTACCGAAACCCAAAACCGGATTCGAACATCGTTTCCTTAGAGGAGAGTAGGTCCATATCTAAATCTCAAAACAAGTCTGCACTGACTTGTATATAAATTATTAATCTTGGGATACTTAATCAACTAAAGCAGATAGTTTAAATACAAACTCCCATACGGCCGTACATAACAATATATGATAACCATGATATTCTATAACACTACTATTATTATAAGTCATAACACATCATATGCCAATGGTTTATCCAGTGATTCTCTTTGCATTTTCTAATCCCCACATACAAAAAATCTCCAGCACCACCATTGGCTCTTTTCAACTAACTCTCTAAATCCTTTTATTCTTCCCCATTCACTTTAGCTCACTTCTAAAAGCCGACTTCCCAAAAGGGCGAAAGAGAAAGACAAGGATCACAACTTTCACATTGTGTAAACATAGAATGTTAGAAAAACTCAAGAACAATGAAACATTAGAACACTTAATCTTCACTACTCTTGCAAATGCTGTCCTCAATCTCTTCTTCTTCTCCATAAGAACTGTCCAAAGCCCTCTTCTCCTGCTCCTCCGCGTCGTCAGCCACAGCCAACCTCCCAATTTGACCCCTTAGCTTCCCATGCTTCTCATTTCTCTCCGCCCTTCTTTTCATATCCTCCAACAGCTCACTCACAGCTCTCTCTTTATCCCTCTTATTCTTAATAAGACACTCGCTTACATCAGCAGGCGTAATCTCCGCCTTATCCACCACCCTCTCAAGCTCCTTCAAAACGTCGTCGCTTAAATCTCCTTCCTCGTATCCCAAGTAATTCTTCAACAAGATCTTAACCGAAGCAAACGTACAGTAACTCATGTACACATGCATATCCATCCTCCCGCTCCTAAGCAACGCGGGGTCAAGCTTCTCAATGTGATTGGTCGTGAACACAAAGATCCTCTCGCTACCGCAACAAGACCAAAGCCCATCGGTAAAGTTCAACAAACCGGACAAAGTGATCGTGTTCCCATTACCCTCATCGCCTCCTAAACCGGACCCGGTTAGCATCATCTCCGGTTCATAATAACTCTGTTTCTTTTTGCTCCGGTTCTTTAAATTGATCGAGCAGTCAATATCCTCGATCACAATTATCGACTTCGAGCTCGTCTTCATCAACAGCTTCCTCAGCTCCGAGTTGCTCCTCACCTCCGCGAGCTCAAGATCGTAAATGTCGTATCCGAGATAGTTAGCCATGGCTGCGATCATACTCGACTTCCCTGTTCCCGGTGGTCCGTAAAGCAAGTACCCTCTCTTCCAAGCTCGGCCGGTCTTCCGGTAAAAAGACTCACACTCGGCGAAGTCCTTGAGATCCTCCATGATCTCTCTCTTCTTCGCCGGGTCCATCGCCAGCGTCTCGAACGTGCTCGGATGCTTAAAGGGAACAGACTCCCAAGGGAGGCCCCTCGAGTCCATTCCCCCGCCACCGCGCGAGTTCGTGTAAAGAAACCGATCTTGATTCTTGCGGCGAATCTCGTTAGCTGTTTCCATGATGTGGTCCAGGTAAGAGCCGAGGATAAAGCTTTTGTCTTTCTTCTCGACGCGGAGCGTGAAGCCGCGCTTCTCATCGGGCATTGGCCGCCACGCGAAGGTCTGAGTTTGTCTCTGCGCGACGACGTGCTCCCAGAGGACGGTGGCGGAGTCGAAGGTGTCGGCGATGGAGTCGTTGCTGGAGAGGGAGAATGTGGTGGAGGAGGAGTTGGTGGCGCGGGTGAGGCTGAGGCGGTTGGAGGTGACGGTGGAGGAGGTTAGGTAGAGCTGGACGGCGTCGTAGAGCTCGTTGGTGTTGACGCCGTCGATCTCCGTTATGTCGAAGTAGCAGTAGGAGGAGAAGAGTTGGAAGAGTGTGTTGAAGTGTTTGGTGACGGCGAAACGGAGCTCTGGTGGGAAGACTGAGTTCATGAGGGTCTGGCAGAAGGCTATAACGCCGAGAAGGGAAGCTAGAGAGGTCCAATACTCTTTCATTGTCTTTGAGAGAGAGGAGAGAGAAACAGAGGTGTTTTAATGGATAGGTTGAAAAGGTGATAACTTTACGGCTGAAACAAGTTGAAAGGTGACAACTTTGATTGATTTGTCTTGTAATAATCAAATTGTTAGATTTTGAATAGAGTTTTCTTGAACAACGAGTCTCTCGTTTTTTTTCCAGGAGGAAGCTTTTAGTGATCAAGCTTGTGATGAAGCAGCTGGATGTAACTTTAGAGAAGAAAAAACAATGTGGGTTTTCTCTCAATTTATACATACAATTGAACTGTTTTTTTGTTTGATTTGAAACCCTTTTAGTTTTTTTTTTATTTGGGGAAGAGATAAAAATTAATAAATGTGACAAAAATGTTATTAAAATATAAGGAGTTCATACTTCATAGGGCCATTTAAATATTTTTTGGTAGCCAAAAAAAAGGAATTACAAGGTTGGACCATTATGGATATAAGAGCACCCACAATGGGAATCCTTAAAGGGGAGTCCTTAGGAAAAAAATAATTAAATAATCGGTAGACTCCACCAAAAGCTAAGGATTCAATCCTTAAAATTCCTAAATAAGGACTCTTTCTTAGTGAATCATTGCACTATTTGCGGGTTCCGACGACATGTGGCGACCCGTGATTGGTTGATATTTATTTTTTTTATCTAAAAAAGAAAAAATAAATAATAATATTTAAAAAATCAAAATACACTTTTTCTAAGGACTCCTCTTAGAGTAACACCATTGCAGGTGTTCTAACACCATCTGCAACAATGATCCTTAGCACAAATCCTTAAGAAAAAAATTATTATAAAATTATGTTAGCCCCACTTCATCTATGTTTTTGTGCCAATAAAAACTCATAAACTCCCTAGCTAAGGATTCGATTTGCTGAGCCTCTTAACTATTTGCGGGCCCCACTGACATGTGGCGTCCCACGATTGGTTAGTTTTTTTTAAGAAAAAAAATCTGAAAAAATAAAATAAAATAATCATAACTACTATTTCTAAAAATTTGTGCTTTGAGTATCACCATTGCTGATGCCCTAAATGCTTTGACCATAAAAGAAGGAAAGACAATAAATTTTGATACACTCTTTACTGAAATAAGGACTATTTTAGTGGAGATATATCATATACGTCTAAATATAAATTCCAGATTTTGTCAAGGACAAGATTTTGTCAAAATTGTAGTCCAATTAAGGCCATTCATATATAAAGGTAGTAAAAAGGAAATATATCTGAGGTGTGAATAATTAGGTGAAGAACTGATAGGAATTCAAAGATTTTCAGACAATTTGTTTAAGTTTAAATGATTTTTACATATTATAGTTATAACTTATAAGTAGTTATTTGTTTTTGTTACAGAATCTATTATCACAGATTTTACTGCAAATCATGACTTGACAAATAGTACTATACTATGTGATAACCCGCGCCCTGCGCGGAACGAGGAGATTATTAAAATATTATAACTTTTAATATTTAGACATAATAAAAGTTAAAGCCATAGTAAAAAAAATATATGTAAGAAAATACGGATTATAGCTAAGAATTTTAGTATGTCAATATAAATTTATATGCGATGGCCATTAAAATTAAATTGTATATTTGTTTGCATACGGATAAATTATAAATATAAATATTAAATAAAACATAAGCAATAGTCTAATAAAATATAAAAGGAACAATGTATAAAAAACAAAAGAAAATTAAAAATAGAGACAAAATAACTGCTGTCAATAATGCCTTCAGAAGTCTTCGTTTGCAATCCTATTATGAGCAATAGCAAAGAGATCATCTAGAGAATTTAAAAATCTATACTATTAAAAGGGAATGAATTTTAAAAAATCTACCTATGAAAAGTTATTGGACTCTTTCATTAGACTTAACTATTTTTTTGGTCTCACCTTATATTTCTCTAACTATGCAATAGTCAATTATCTTATATTTCTCTAACTATGCAATAATCAATTACCTTATATTTCTCTAATTTAGTTTAACAATATATTCTAAATATATATATCTAAATATATTGTTATGATGATTTTTAATAAGAATATATTATAGATGCGATTGAAAATTTATATTATTAAAAGAAAATATTTTTAAAAATATTTATAAAAGAATTTATAACATCTAACCTATACTAAAAGCCAAATATAAACCCCATTTAGCCTGTCCACGTAGGACTATAAATTCTAGCCAATCATATAGCTTCATCTCTCCACATCACCACCGAATATTGGATCATCGAATTGGACATTGTTTGTGGGCCAATCATATATTGTTTTCGGCCTATCTGTAAGAAGCTTCGGTTGCGTCTTTACACGTTCCTTTCTAATTCTTCGAAACGTTAGAGGTTATTAATTCATCGCTTTAACAAACCTCTTAATACCATCAATCCGCGTCTGAGCATGATCTGAGATTGATGCATCTTATCCCTCTGCAAGTTGGTCTCTATGCACCTATAAAAGGTAAGCCCTCTTTCCTTGAACATCATCCTCTCAATCCGTGATAACACCAAAGTTAATTTTATTGTGTGAATGGCTAACTAATCAATCTTTCTTCTTTAGTGGCTTCTCGCTGCAACACAAGAAACTGCGATGAACGGAGAGTCCTCATCGGTTCGAATCAGCCCTAAGCACGAAGGAGTCGTGGAGATCTCTGATTCTGTACCTCTCATTCCTCCTCTCGGGATCTCGGTCATCATGGTCACTCTCTTCTTCTTCTTCTTATGATTTGAATCTGAAATTGAAATTTGATATTGGATTATGGATTATGGAGTTTTAGTTCGTCTACGAAATGAAAGTGTATCCTTGATGTCCTGAATATTGCTTGATTGTCTGTAAGGCTTATTGTTTTGTCTATTTAACATAGAAAGTTTAGGTCTTGGATTGTTTGTGTTTAACCACAAGCGCAACATTGTTTTGTAGCTCTGTTTGAGAGAAATTTAGTGTTTGAATCCATATGTGTTTTTGATGCCAAAAATATAATTTTCTGCTGTTTATCTGTGTTTAGATACGTGGCTATGTGAGGAGATGGAGTTGAGATGAGGATGATAGCTCTCACTTCACCTTGAAATAATTGATCGACCCGTTCAAGATGACTGACTACTCAGTTACTCTCGGTTGACAAGGAGGCGTTTACTCACTGAAAAATCTCTTCCGAAGTGTTTTCCTTTCCAAGAGTCTGCTCAATTGATTGATTTTTCTTTTTTCACCTTCTCTGCAAAACTTTTTTGGTAGCCAAGAGTCACTTTTTATAAACTTCAGGCTTCTGAACTCTCATTCTAAAAATGGATTTTTGTGTGGTTCTCTCATTCTATGATCTTTTGTTCGTCTGATATGTTCGATTTCAAAAGCAAGTTGTTATCTAATTAAAGCATTGTCTTTATAGGAACAGAAGCGATGATGACAAGAGAAGAAAGCTGAGTCCTCTGGAAAGAAACAACACAATAAGTAATTTAGAAGAACAAAGGGAGCTGAAGTTGCAAGACATGTGGACTGTCCGTTGCATTAGCTTTTTTATTTTATTTCCAAGTTCAACGAAGTCAGAGCACTTCAAGTCTTTTATAGATTATGTTTTGTTGCTCTATATTTTCTAAATTTGCACCGCTCAGACATTTGCAAGTTAATAAATTTGCACTTCCACCCAGACTGGCCTTATCCAGTTTACCTTACCGGCTTACACTCACAACGCCTTATAGTTTTTAATTTAATTTCAAATCACTACAAAGTCATATGACTTCAAATCGTCAGCACATCTATTTCTTTAGCTCTATTTGTTAAGAAATAAGCACCACACTTCACTTCAAATCGTCTGCACATGGAAAGCATTATTATCTAAATGAATAATTTATTCCTGCGACACCACACTTCCTGATACCATCATTAACATCTCAAACAAGTTACATATGGTTCATTAAATCTACATAATAACAACATTCCACGAGATATATTGAAAACAAAACATTAGGAGTGCAAGAATGACACATAACATTAAGCCAAAAAAAAAGAATGACACATAACATCATGCGTGAACGACAACAAATCACTTTAAAGCTGTGGAGGGATAGTTTATATGTTGCTTCGGTGAAAATGTTAAACTCATCCTCTCTAATGTTATTTTATTCACTCTCATATATGGTTACAAAATTAAAACACATATTCTTCCTTACTTCTCATGCAAGTAAACCAAAACTAAAACTCATCCGGAATAGCAGCCGACGTCTTAATAAGCATTATCACAACCACTAATAATAACAAAATATGTTACTATTCACAAAGGTGAGTAAGAAATTTCTGAATGTAAAATATATACCATCCATTTAATTAGAGTGATCACAATGGCACTACTTAATAATTAATATCCATAAATATATTTTCCTTTTATAATTTAATAATTAATAATTAGAGTGAGCACAATGGCATTAGACTTTAGAGTGATCACAAGTTTAACTTCAATGGATTACTTAATAATTCGATTACTTCATAATTAATATACATAAATATGTTTTACTTTTCTTTTATAATTTATGTTTTTATTGCATGTATAAAAACGTAACCATCGGTTTGGCTTACTCTTCTTTACTAATAAAGATTTACTAGGTATTTTGTCCGCACATACGGGCATAAACTTCTTATGGATACTTATTAGCTTATGTTTTATTAATCTAAAACTAACATAATAAGTTATTATTTATTGTTTTAAATAGTTAAATCAAACATCAAAGTATTTATATATGTCAAATATTTTTTATCAAAATATATACTTACTATTGTGTTATTTTTTTTTAAAACACTCATATCTTAGAAATAGTTTAGAAAAATTTTTTATATGATTTTTTTGCTTGAGTAATATTATTATTAATTGTTTTTATCTTAAATTTTTAAAGTTTATAATAAAATATTGTTTTCAGATAGCAACACAATATAGATAAGAATAATCTTATTTTTTTATAATTCTATTATATTATTTTATAATCAATTATTTAATGTAACATATAACATATAAAATTTATACTATTAAAATAAAATTCATTTTTAATAATATATAAAATTCAGTGAAGATATTGTTTATTTTTTTTTAAATATAACACAGAAATTTAATATTATTAACATTCGTTTTAATTATATACAAGATTCATTAAGGATATTTTTAAATTAATATATTAATGACTCAGCTAATAACAGATAATAAATCAATAATTTAGTTAAAACCTAATAAAACATGACAAATAAGCAAAATTAGGGTTCCTGGAAAAATGAAGAACCTTATTCAGGTCAAGGATGGTATAGCATACTCGAGGGCTTTCAGGGATTGATGGGTGCAAGAAATTCTAGGTCATGTATTTCACCTCTTCATGCAGAGATGGAAGCATTGATATGGGCAATGGAATGTATGAAGAATTTACATCAGTTTCAAGTTACTTTTGCTACGAATTGTTCTCAATTGGTGAAGATGGTTTCGGAACCAGAGGAATGGCCGGCGTTTGAGAGTTATCTGCACGACATAAAGCTACTGAAGACATGTTTTACTAGCTCAGAGATCATTCATGTACCCCGGACAAGAAAAACAAAAGGCGGATAGTCTAGCACGATGTGCCAGAAAACAATCGTCTTTCGTCGTTCACATGGATGCGGAGTTACCGTATTGGTTCGCAGAATCTATATGAGTCTGTTTGTTGATGACAAAAAAAAAATAAAAAAAATAAGCAAAATTATCTAAAATCATGGAGAACATGACAAATAAGCAAAATCACTTCAGAAATAATAGTGTAGATTTTATCAGTTGATTTTCATCATTCAGATATTAACATCATAATTCTTATTTACACATTTTTTAGGATAAGAATTTAATTTAGAAAACATTGTATTATTGTAAAACGTTATCGTCACATTTACTATCAAATTATATATAAAGTTATACAAATTTTAATATATAATATCTATAGGTATATACGGATAACGGTTAGCATGATCAACTTATTGCACAAGTAAATGACAAACTATTGTTCATATTTTTTTCTTCGATTTTAAGGCATCCATGTTGTCTAATTTTCTCCAAGCTACACTCATCAAGGAGAGTAATGGCATTCTCTTTGATATTGACCATTTCAGCAGCTTCTTTAAAGCTTGCTCTTTCCATCGCATCCCTATATTATGTAATAAAGAGGTTGATGCAGTGGCAAAATCAACTCTCTTATCTCTAAACTTGACAATTTTTTGTGGTGGGTAAACTTGCTTTTATTTTAATGAATCGTAGCTCGGTCAAAAAATGTGATTAATTTTAATAATATTCGTTTGGTCTTTATCACATTATTGTTTCATTGTAACAAAAGCAGTCTAGGATCATCGAAAATTAAATGAGATGTGCTAATTTAGAAAACAAGGTAAACATTATTGTTTCTTATTTTGTATATACGAATAAGTAAATATAAAATATACAATACATAATAACTAAACATCTTCATATATATTAAAATAAAAAAAAAACATTATTGTTTGTCGGAAAATTTTAAGAGGCAAACACATAAGAAACGGTTCCTTTAAGTCGACAGATGATGATTTTCCACAATAAAGGTAGATGATGACAAACTTAGTTTACAATAATACTTTTTGTGTGTGACTGTATATAAAAATGAGAGCAACTTAGAAAATTTAACATTCGATTTAGATTAAGTCTACAACTATTTGTTAGATGTTTTTTTGTTGTTGTTCAGAAAAAAAAGATGTTGTTTTGTTAAAAATAATTGAGGTGACATATCGTTATAAGCTAAATTATAACAAACTTAAACAAAAAATCTATTTTATGATTTTAAGTAGGGGTGTTCAATCCGGATATCGGTTCGGTTTCGGTTCGGTTATTTTTGGTTTTCGGTATTTTGGTTAGTAAAATATAACTACCATTCTAAATCCATATTTACTTCGGTTCGGTTCGGTTTATATACCGTCGGTTTTCGGTGTATTCGGTTTTATACCAAAAAACATAATTATTTTGTTTGAGATCATATTATATGAATTTTAGTCATATTGTCAACACAGTCATTTATTAAAAATATATTACATGTTTAAATAAATGAACAAAAAAGTAAAAATGCTTCTACCATCAAATAAAATAATCAAATCTATAACTAAAATCAAAGCTTGAAATTTTGAAAATAAAAATATGAAACAAAACAAAAACATGAAAGAAAAGTTTTTCCACTCTTCCATATTTAGTGTTCATTAAAGTCATGCTTTTTCAATTGAAAATTTTCCATCAAATTTATAATCTTCATATTAATTTAGTGAAGACTAAAATAAATCAAAAAGATCAAAAAAAGACTTAGAAAATAAGATGTCTGAATTGCGATGTATTGTTATTTAGTTATAGTTCAAGTGTTTTACAAATTAAAGTTTTTTATTACTATAAAATTATGGTAATAGTTATTAACACAAATTTAACTTATATAACAAATAGATTTTCATGTATTGTTATAAATAGATACATATTTACATGTTTCTACTTTTAATCGGTTTTTGTTTGGTTTATTCGGTTTAATCGGTTATATACCAAAGCATATCCAAATCCTACGGTTTTTATAAAATTATATCCATTCGGTTTATATGGTATATGTCAAAACCAAACCATATTGTCTATTTCGGTTCGGTTCGGTACGGTTCGGTTTTACCATATTGAACAGCTCTAATTTTAAGAGTTAATTAAATTTATGATTTGTAAAATAGATAGACAAGTTTAACATGATAAATATATAAAAAGTAAATTAATGTTTAGCTAAAAATGAATTGAACATTTTAAATATATTTAAATTATTTGTATATTTGTTTACCCGCCCGTAGGGCGGGTTTAACCCTAGTCTATATAAAACTCTTTATTTTTTATCCTACCATTAACTACAATAACTATAAATAATTTAAATAATTTAAACAAATCCTATTATTATTTCTTATTTTGTATGATACACTTCTCTAATTATTTTTCTTATTATCATCCAATGTTATTGTTGTTATTCAATAACGTTATATACATCATATATCATGCTCAAAGATGGATATATAATATTTAGATATCAATTATTAAAACGAAAGCATATCACACATCATATTATATCATGTCATCTAACATTATATAATTCTAAATATTTACAAAATCAAATTTAATAAAAAAACACTTTAGCAAATCATTTGTTAAAACAAAATTATATATATTTACGTTAAATTATTTTTTATTACATTAATATATTAGAAGTTTCATTTATCTCTTAAAATATTATTGAAGATTATTTTTTTCCTACCATGTAAACCAAATGCCGGGTCACACTTGATTGCACTTTTTTTCGAAGTTTGCATGCTTTAAATTAACGAGTTTTCATTAAATCTAAACCAGCTTATGTACAAGTCTTCGTGTTTACTGGTTCGACGATGGGTCCAAACTTGATATAAAAGTATTGTTCTCATCTAATTAAAAATAATTTATTTTAAAATAATATACGCACTGAGTCTGATCAATCCATATAATTTTTTTTGAAAAAAGTAATCAAACGATTAAAAATATAATTACATAATAATAATTTTTTTTGATATAATAAAATTTTGTAACATAATAATGTATAACAAGACTAAAATACTAATTCATATCATATATTTTTATCAACTGAAAAATAACCCGCGCTTTTAAGCGCGGGTTAAAATCTAGTATTATTTAAATTCACAGTCTCACAATACTCATTTTCACTCTCCTCATAGTCTTATAGGGTTTCAAGTCGGCAACAGAGTTAAAACCTGCCATTAATTTTTTTGTGTTTGCTAGAAATGTAGTGCTAAAGGAGTTTAGAGAAGGAGGCAATGGTGAGGAGATGGAAACGAACAACTCTACTATTTATATCAACAAGGAGCCTAGGTCTTTCATCACCACGTCAAATTCAATCGAAGAAACCAATATTAATGATGGAAAATGAATACTGTGTATACCAGTTACCTGATTTATATATTGTGTGATGCCTGGACGTGAAATAGGTAAGAAAAATCAGTGATGGTCACGCAAAAAATATTTCAGAAATATTCTCCTATCGATCAAGGTAAGTTTTTCAATTCTTTGAATTTTGTTTCCTTGAATACGTTAACAATTTAATTGTGTTTCCTTAATATTTTGAAGCATTAAGGGTTGGGAATAATTGGTTATTTTCGATGAATTGAATCGAAAATATCTTACCACGATTTGATATGAACATTCGTATAGATTATGATATGAACATTATGATAAACGATTTGATATTAGTTTTTTAATAAACATGGTTTGCTTGTTGCAAGATTAGATATGAACACTCGTACAGGTTATGATATGAACTTTCGTACAGGTTAAAATAACCAATGCAAACCGTAAAGAACTTAGTTGTATCACGTTTAAAGAATCAAAAATTGTACTAAAGCGTTTATGACTTTAGATGAGACACTTATTTTGTTGCCTTAATTAAATGAAACACTTCCAAATTTTTGAACATACCATAAAGCCTCTCTTAGGAAGAAGTTAATATGCTGCCTTAGTTAGATCCCCGTTTTTTTTTTGAAATCGAAATGTAATCAAGATGAGAATTCAAAGGTTATTTTTGAAATCTGAAATCATATAGTATAAACAAATGACCAGTGGCATTTGTCTGTAATTATTCTAGTACGTAAAGGGTTTTTTTAAAAAGTAAGTGAAAGTGCATGTGGTAAACACGTGAGGCCAAGGTTTATTTCTACCAATGCTCCTCCTTTAATAAGAAAGGGATTGGATTTGATTGGTAAGAGCTATGATTCATTTTTTAATATAGAAATATTATTGTGATTTTTTTCTGTTTTGACTCTAGATTTTTGATTTTTAAAAGTTTTTAAATTTGAGACGTAGGTATCTTATATATTAAAACAGGAGTCACAACTTTGATTCATGTGTGATTTTTTTTAAAAAATAGACCTAATAAACCTATTCATAGAAAGTCATGTTACATTTAATCTCTAATCTTATCATTTAAATTTTGGGCCTACCAGAAATTTTTATTGGACTATCAATAATTGGATTTAAATAATAGATGATTTATTGGATTTATGGATAGTATAAATTAAATATATATAATTTAATATTGTAATGCTATACCTCCATATATTAATTATTTAAATATTTGTCGATGGTAACTTTTAAAATTATAAAGATTCTTTTTTAAATAACAAAAATCATATTATCTAACCATGATTAATATTTACTACATTAAACCAGTGTTTAATTATTTACTCGATAATATAAATCTGTGAAGCGAAAAATATTTTTTTTTAAAACTTTCTAAATTTGTGAAATGTTACAATATCTTAGAAAATGATAATAAAATAATATTTTACTAATCTTTATATATATAGTTACAATTTTAATAATGAAATAATAATCCAAAATATATATATATAGAAAAAGATACAAATACATGTGGAAGTTTAAAAATATATATTAAATGAAAAAAATACCGTAAACGTATTATGTTTTAAAAATTGATATATACATATATATTATAATATATATTAATTTAAAATTAAAAAAATTATATAAAAATAATTGAAATGTGCGGGTCGAGGTCTAGTTTATCTCTAAAAAGAAATTATAAAGACATAAGTTTAAAAAGTACTGTGGATTTCTAAAAAATAATTGTGAGCTTTAAAAAAGTACAAATCAAGATTGGCTTAGATTTAGGGATGTGGATATAATTACTGATGTGGAGAGCATCTACAACAATTGTCAGTCACACCCATTATCAAAAATAATTACAAAGTTATTATTCAACAAGTCTCTTTTTTTCTAAGACATTGATTGGTAGAGCATTATCATTAGCATTGAACAATTGTTAGAAAAAAATTTAGAGAAACATTTACTAAATGCTAATGCTCTCCAAATGCTCTATGGCCAATACTCTCATATGAAGCTTTTAGAAGAACATTTGCATTTATAATTTATAAAATTAAGAAAAATATATAATTAATTCATTTATTTTATTTAATAATATCATAAAATTATTTTTATATCCAGAAAATAAAATTTTGATTTTTAAAATTATTTTACAATAATTTTTTTTAAAAAATAGTATTTCACGTTTAAAATATAATTTAATTTATTTTAAATGTGAAATATTATTATTAAAAATAGATATTTTAATATAAAAAATTATATTAAAATATAATTTTCGATATAAACATAATTTTAAAATTATTAAATAAAATATATGAATTATATATGTTTTTAATTTTATATGTTAATATATTTATATATATATATATTAGAAATATATTCATTAAAAATAAATATATTATATACTCATTTTTATAATAATTTTAAATAGTATATTCATACTGTGCTACCAATCATCATATTAAACAGTTTCGTAAAAACATATAGCTCATGCAGCATACTGCTTCTATAACATATTGCTTCTATAGCATATTGTTACTGCTATGCTCTACCAATCAAGGCTAAGATGGGTCAAAATGATTGTGTTTTGTTTTAATTTATATCTATTTTTTTAATTTTGATGAAAAAAAGTTTATATATATTTGATATTTTGTGATTTTAAATTTTGGTTATTTTCTTATTTTTTGAAAAAAATAATTAAATATTAAATTTAAGTTATGTTGATAAAAATCATATTGATTTCTTTGATTTTAGATTCTGCAGATTTTTATTTTTGAAGTATCTAAATAAATTAAAAGAGAAGGGATACGGAAATCTTTCACATGTTAATCATCACGGTTCTGTTGGCTAAGGTCCAATGACTCTTTGGTCAATAGAGTTGTAAATGCTTAAAACGTTTCTTGTAGAGTAAAATAAAACGTTTCCATATTTACAAGTTTGTGTGTCTCATACGAAAACAAAAGTTCGTGTGTCTGGGGGGGTAACAGAATAATGTTGAAATCAGTTTCACATGCGGCGGTGCCTAATAACTATAATTATTTTTGGATTGTAATTTTGAAAAGATATGACAGATGGTTTCAGAACGTTGAATCAATTGTCTGTTGCACAGCATCTGTCTTTTGGATCAAACGAAATACTACTACGTCCACACTTGTTTTCTCAGGGCCTCAGGCAATAGACTAATCATATATTTATTGTTGCGAATAATTTTGCAGTTAATTGAAGATACACAAACTATATTTTAGAGTCGAATCAATTACTAATAACCCCTTTATACGCATTAATCAACATTATTTTGGATTAAGAAATTAAATGATTAACAGTGTAATTAATTACGAGGACTTATAGTAAAAATAATGTTTATGCGAGTAGAGGCGTAAGAGGTTGAAGGCGGAGGAGACAACGAGAACAACGAGTATGAACACCGTGGCGGCGATGTAGTTTAAAATGATGGCACTTCCAATCTGTCGCTACAGATAGCCAAGAATCATGAGTTCTATTCATCTCTTTTAGTTATGGGTAATGATTCGCTGGTCAGTTTTGTAGTACGCTTGTAAGAAGTTATACTATAATATACAGACATTTTGATTTTCTGGATTTTAATTTTTAGGCTATAGACTTTACAAAAATTACCATCAATAATTCCAAACAATGTTGCTGAATTTCTTAAACAAAAAGCTGCTGGAGAGGGATAGGCCTGAAACCTAATTCTTAGTAAAACAAAATTTGCCATGTTTGTGGGATGAACTTGGATGTCCATTCATCTTAATGTATCTAGTGGGGTAGCCGCTACTCCATTGTGCAATCTGTTTCCCTCATGCCATAATCTTTAGAGTAGTGTTTGCATTAATACTAGGTCATTAAGGACATGCGGAATCTAAGATTTTTTTTTATTGTTGTGTGTTATATCTTTTTTTTTAAGTGTGTTTCTTTTAGAACAATGATGTTTGCGTAAACACTGGACGCAAAATAAACAACCACAGTTCAACAGAATTAATAAACACTAGATTTCCACCCGCACAACCGTGCGGGTATATATTTTCACATTTATATATATAGATAATTGTTTTACATAATCATTATATATTTTTAATGTTACTCACATATTTAAATTTTTGTATAATTATGCCAAAAATAATAATTTTATAGTTTTCATGCTGTAAATTAAAATCATCACATATATATGTTGCTTATTATATATTTGTCTTATTGAATTTGCGTTTGATTACTAAACTAAATTTTTTAATGCATGAAACAACATATATGAAGACAATTTTGTATTTAATTTATTATAATCATGATCCGTAATTCAAATCGCTAGATTTTTTAAGTAATTTTTTAATGTTTATTAATTTTATATAATAAATTACTGTATATTAAAAAAATTAAGATAAGTTAAATTTTTATAAATGTATTATATAGTTTACTAATATTAACCCGTTCTACCAACATATTATATTTTTAGCATAAATATTTTATATTTATGAAAATAAAATATGTTAACTTATCAATTTAAAATAATTTTATCATACTTTGTTCAATATAATATTTTTATTATAAAATGATAGATATTATTATAAAATTGATAAAATAGGATATAATTTTATTCTTTTAGTAACATTTCATTACTAATTACAAAATTAGTTGAAAATATTTATATTCAATTTATGACAATTAAGATCTTATTATAATCTTTTTCAAGAGATTTGTTAGAATTTTAATTTTTTTTTTAAAAAAATTAAAAGATATAAAAGATATTATGATTAAAGTAGTTAAAAATATTATGTATATTAGCATTAGTGATATACATTTAATATAAAATTTAAATGATAGTCCAAATAAAAATATCACTCATCTAAAAATCATGATTTTTATTTTATTAGAAAACAAATTTGAAAAAATTAAAATTAAAATAAATATTTATTTCTAACAAAATCTTTAAAAATTATTAGTAAATGTATTTGTGAAATTAATTAATTTTATTTTATTTAAATTTTCGTTTATAAATCAAAAATATATTCAATTTTAATTTCTAATTATATTTTATGATAATTTAAATTAAAACTAACTAATTTTTGAAAGTAAATTTAAAAAGATTCTAAGAAGATTTTTAAAAGATTTTGTTAGAACATTTTAAATATATTCATTTGTATTTCAAATAAAAAGATAATGATGTTAAAAAATATAATAATGAACTTATGTAAAATATGATATTTTTTAGGAATGGTCCAAATTAAAAAAAATCACACATGAAAATAAGTCATGACTTATGTTTTAATATATAAGATTCTGCGAGATAAAATGTATTATCAAGTACAACTTTTTATTTTCTCGGTAACATTATATATGCGTGTATTATCGCATCGCAGAAACACTTGAAAAAAGAGAGAATAAATCAAAGTAACATCACAAGAATCAAATAACACGAAGGGGAAATAAAAAAAAAAATTTGAGGAAAATGCTCGAAAATTCTCATAGTATGAGGATCAACCAAAGTTTTCAAAGGTAACACTCCTTGGCAAAACCCTGAGGGAACCTCTTGTAATCGGTACAATAGTTGTAGATCAGGAATTCTTTTTGCACCCAGTTCATCTGTCCGATCTGGTGGTTATTGAGACTGGTCCACATCCACGAGTTTTTGTTTCCGTCACAAGTCACCCATGTCAAGTTTGATGTCCTGCTACATGAGTTTTTGTCGTCGAAGTTCCTGTAATGTGCTCTGAATGGTGCGTTGCTCCAGTCTGTCTTCACGCGACCGCCTTGCGTGGCCCAGTCATCGGCTTCCCAAAGACTTGAGTATATCTTCATGGGTTGGGACGTAGGGTAAGCCACTCCATTCTTCTCGTTGTTCTTGAACACCCGAATTGGGATCCCATCCACAAGGAAGCTTCATACACAAAAAAAGTATATCAAAAACATGACAAGTGATTCTAGACGTTTTAAAATGCCAAAAATCATTTTTACAACTAATATTCCTACGCCTATGTAAAAATAACATAACAATGGTCAAGGGATTACTGGAAAAAAAAATGGGATTAGACATGTCAAAGTGATCGTAAGGCTTGTAACAACGAACATATGAAAACATATATTTTTGGGTAACAATCTATTTCCCCATCATAACTTTTATATAGCACCACATCTACACAAAGTTCCATGCCATATTTTTTTTTATACTAACTAATATTACCCGTTGTTATCAATGTAGGGTTTCCTGATAAACTATAATACTCACATGATGTTAAGAGGATTCCAGTGGACGGTGTAGGTGTGGAAATCAGCGGTGGGATCGAACCAGAGGCGGAACTGCATCTCGCGGTCACCTTTACCTCCGGTGAAGACATTGGTGTGGATAGTGTAAGGCTGTCCTGTGACATTTCCCAAGAACTCAAAATCAATCTCATCCCATGTCGCACCTTTAGACGAAAGCTGCCACAAAATGTACAATATTAGGAGATAATTTCATTTATTACCGACTGGTTTTCAGATGAGAAAGAACCCTAATATCAAATCATTTTCACAAGGAGATTCCTTACGTAGTAGGCGGTCACGGTTCCAGCTGAGTTTCCAGCGACAAGCTTGAGCTTCATGTCGATCTTACCGTACAAGTACTCCTTCTTGGATTGAAACCCTGAGCCGGAGACCTTGTCAAGAGTGCAAGTGAGAAGCTGTCCAGTCTCGTATATGTCCGCACGACCATCTCCCCAAGTGATATCAAAGCTCTCGTAGAAGCTTCCGGCAGATGCAGCGGCAACAAATAAGCCAAACCAGAGGAAAGACAACAACAGAGGCTTTTTAGATGCGGGAACCGCCATTTTTTGCCCGGTAACTCTGTTGTTTCTTGCCGTGGAAGATAAGTGTTGGTCGATGGATTAAGATGAGTTGGAAATGAGAGTTTATATAAAGGGAGTTTCGTGGAGGCACATCATCTATCGACGTGGTAGTCTTAAACTTTGTATTTACTAGTATTTAAATTAAGAATTATTCGACCTTACAGGGTTAAATTAAGAATTATTCGGCCTTACACGGTTCAACGTATAGGCAAGTTCATGGACTGTTTGTGTCTAAAGTTTTTTTTTTTCTTCAATACATTGATATTGTCTATCTGTCACCAAAATAAATTTTATTTTGTATTTTCTAAATATTAGTTTAGATCAACATGCCATTTGTTAAATTGAAAGGGTTGAAGAATTATACCGTTATCGGATTAATTAATTAATAATAAATTATAATTTATAATTTTTGCTTGAGGAATCAATAAAAGGAATCTACGAAAACGATATTCGGTAACTTTGTAGTTTTTTTTTACTTTTTCATATCAAAACAAAGTGAAATACTATACTTCTCTAACCAGATATGAAAAATCGTTATTGATTGATGGCTAAAGACCATAAGTAATAATAATTATTAGGTATAGATAGAAAAATGGCGAACCACTTCTATCGTTGGATCACGCACAAGCTGCATCCAATTAGGCACACTACTTCTTGTTAAGGATCTTGCAACGAGCTTCGTGGCCATGCATGAGGCTTTTGAAGGGTTAAGGTTTCTGATTTATTCAATTTGGACTTGAGATAATCATTTAATTTGTCTGAGATAAAAGGGATTCCGTTTAATGTGTTCTCATAGTGGTACGACTTTAATTTGTCTAGGCCTGCATTCCTAAAATTTCTCAAGTAATATAGAAAACTCATACGTTTTCTCCACGCATCCATTCAATTTTTTGAATTGAAACTTTTTATATTTATCATTTGCATTGTATACATGTACTTACTTACATAGAAGGAATATAAAATTTGTGACCAAACACAAGATATTTTATTTTTAAGAACATATTTATTAATTAGATTGTGAAGCGTAATACAAATAATTAACCAACCAAGGAGGTACTTTATATGATGAATGAAATAATTAAGTATTTTTGGATCTTAAGTTTTAAAGCTTTACGCAGCTAGACACTCTCGTGGAAGACCTTGAGGGAACCTCTTAGCGTCCGTACAGTAATTATAGATCATGTAGTTACGCTGCACGCATCCGGCATCTCATCCGTTCTTGACGTGTGGAGTCTAACTCCTGCGACAACCACGAACCACTACTACTCCCTTGCTCTGACCCGTTGGGGCACGATGACTTGCCGTTTGACACGTCGCAAGCTTCTTCGTTGTAGCCTAGATATGAAGCGGTGAAGGGAGCTGTAGAACAGTCAGTTTTCACCAGACCACCCTGTGCGGCCCACTGGGTCGGTCATGAAATTTAGAGGCCACGGGAGATTTACTAAAGATTTTAACTAAATTTTTTTGTAAAATAAATTTGGAGGCCTAAAAAAATTTGAAAGGCTACGTGTCAGTGTAATTTTTTTACAAAAAAAAAATTGGGAACTTAAGGTCAATATTTCGTTAAGCTTTGACAAGTCTTCGGCATTCCATAGACTCGAGTACATTTTCATCGGCTGGTTCTTAGGGAACAAAGTCCCTTTAGATTCCATGTCTTCAATTCTCTTACCGGAGTTCCATCTAAGGAGAATCTGATTCATATATAAGGAAAACAAACAAGATTGGATCCGAAAACGTTACATATGAGTTAGAAAAAGTACAAGAGACGTGTTTTTTCGTAGTTGGGCATTTAGTCTATCATTTATTGGGTCTTTAATAGACGCATATCAATAAATACACTAATGAGCTTTATAGGCCCACTGTGACTTCAAAGTGCAGCTTGAGGAAGACCCCATTGTCCCTAGGTGCCTAGGCATCTCTCTTCTACACGTGAAGCAATATGCTGGATCTTCAGTAATCTTCAGCAAATTTGCATAATCCGTCTCAAGTCTATCTGAAAATATTATCTTCTTTCTTAGGTTGAATATAGCCAAAGGAAACCGGTCAGCTCCACGTAAAATACAAAAAAAGCTTTTACGACATCCTATGTTGTCCGTAAAACATCATCCCAATCTACTAACTGACACATGATCAATCTAAGAAACATCGATATGATATATATTGGGATGAAGGGGCCAAAAGGGAAAGTCTCGTGTCTTTTTAATGCAAGGGATCTTCCAATTCCTCTCCACATACATTATAGCTTGTAAATTTTTAATTTTCTGTTTTTAAGGGATCAAGTTAGAGAGTAATCAACTAGTGATATTTTTTCTCTGTACCAAACATTTGTGTTTCTTAGTTTATACTAAATGATCAATGTAAGAATATTTTTTTGTGGGTCAGAGAAAATCTGTTTCTTTTGCTTCTAAAATAACAAAAATAATTATATTTTGGTATCAAGGATATAGTAGAGAAACATCATAGAAAAAACGAAATTTTCACAAGTATTGTTGTTTTTGTTTAATGAGTTTATAACACATATAGGCAGTTGTTGAGTTTTTATTACATGAAAGAACAGTTGTTGCTACTAGGACACTTTATGTTGGTTAAAGTAGTCTTTGTCCTTAATAAAGGCAAACCAGGCGTGGGCATATTTGTAATAGAACATTTGTTTCTGGTTACTCTGGTTTGGGAGTTTAAAATTCAAAACCGTTGGAAGCTGATTGGTGGATTTCTTGGGCGTAGTGTTGTTTGGTTTATTATCTGAGCTTGGGTCCGTAAAAAGATAAAACTGTAATATTTGTTTCAACTTTCCCCTATTTGTAAACCTAATTTTACTTTTCACATATCGTTTTGCCGACGACGAGCGACGGAGAGAAAAGAAGATGACGATTAAGCGTAAACGCTGTGACAAGACATAGACGACGGTGAGTCCTGTTTTTTTTCTCCAACAAAAGTAAGAACGGAGACCTGAGAAGCCGAACACGAAGAAGATTTTCAGACGGAGAAGACGATGTCGTCTCGAAAGCGGAGAGGTTCAAGGGGTGATGCTAAAGGTTAGATATTTTCCTTCCTCCCAGTTTCATCGATTTGGATTTCGGATTTGGGATTAGAGTTTCGATTTCTAGGTTTTGATTTTTCGAGTTTGGTAAGAGCCTGGACGTGAGGTGTTAGGGTTTCGATTTGGGGGAGCGGTTCTAGATCTATGCAAAACTATCATTAGGGTTTCATTTAGGGGTGTGGTTCTAGATATCCAAGTTCTCTAAGTTTTTTTTTCTGGTTTTTGTTTGTTTTACAGAGATGGCGCAAACTGAAAAGGGAGCGGTGAATAGAGTAAAAGGTCGAAGCTTGTTGCTAGTTTTGGTGTTTTGACAAATTTGTGGTCGGATGTACACCAACACGTGTGTACATATGAACAATCAGGATTTTGTACATGTGTACACGCATGTATATGTACATAATAAGTAATGTAGATATGAGTATTATTGTTGATAGGTTGACATGTATATGTTGTGTTTGTTGGTGTAGGAGCCGGTGCATATGAACAATATCCATGTGTACACCGATGTAATGATATTCACATATACAGAAAAATGTAAACTTTCCAGTATAGCAATACCAATCTACTTCATTGCAAATTCATTTTTATTTTTTTATTTGAATATTTTCTACATTGAGAACCATTTAAAACATTATTATAAACTGGATCACATATTTCATTGATGGAGTGGATGTATATTGTTTAAACCAATCATCTGTATAGTGAGTAAAATAAGTGTACACAGGGGAATGTGTACATATGGACATTAGAAATAGTGCGTACATATGGACAATAGAGAGAGTGTGTACATATGGACATTAGAGATCGAGAACTCGTGGATTGCAATATAGCCATAAACGTGTATTTTTATGACTTCAAAAATTTGATTGCTTTATGTTAGATAGTCGTATGTAGTATCACTAGATGTATTTTGTGTTGGATGAATGGACTAGAACTTTGTGAGAATCACGTGTACACATGAGAACAATATCCACGTGTATACCTAAATACAATATCCACATGTACATGATATCCATATGTACACACAATTAACATAAACACACATGATATCCATATGTACACAATCATCATAACTAGTTCAGTTCATGTAATGTTATCTTGACTCAGTTCATGTAATTGTTTCTTGACCCAATTCGAAATGACCGTAGAAGTACAAGACAAATCTATGGTGGATAAGCATGACCGGCGGTGGGGAGATTCCAGTTACAAGTTCCTTTGTGTTAGGCATCCAATAACTCAAAACCACCGAAGGTGCCGCAACCGTGACTGTGAAGAACTTGTTGATGATATTGTTTTGTAATTCAAGCAAGGATATATCTGGAAAAATGAGAATAATTCGTGACATAATTTCCTTGTCCATCGCGTAATTCCAACGAGAGTCACCGGAACTCCATTCGCCAGCAATGAATCGAGAGAGATGGTTGAAGGTTGGGATTTTCGAATTTATGAGGACAAAAAAATCAGCCGATGAAGATGATGATGTGTTAAAAAGATAAGATGAATCTGGGCTATTCATATTAAAGTTATAATAGTAGATCCAATGGTCATAAAATAAGACAAATATAAAATTTGTTAAAGTGTACTATAATTAATATTGTCTGTCGGATAGGAGGAGAGATGTGTGGCTGATATTAATTCCCGCTTATTCTCTAGTTAGGTCCATAAGTTTTAGAGTTATGGTTAGTGTATTTTAGTTAAGATTCAATAGGTTATTTGGAAGAAAGTGTGTGTGTAGCAACAACTGACCTATTATGATATAAAAAGATAGAAAGTGACCCTGAGTGTAATTGTTTCTTGTTTAATTGTGTCGATTGTCACATGTTCACATAAACATACCAGGACACTCTAAGGAAATGACGTACATAATTGCTACAATCATTGACCACTTGCCTCACACTAAAACAGTCCAGTCGCTGTAGTCACTATTCACATTGTACTGATTTTCCAAAAGATAATATTTTTTTTGTCCAACTATAAAGATAAACAGGAAGAAGGATAAATGTCTTTTTTGAAACACTTAAAAGGATAAATGTATTTGGGCTATTTGTTCTTTTATAAAACTTGATAGTTATCAATCTATTTAGAAAATTTTGAGTAAAGATGCAACGAGAATTTAACAACTTCGGCTCGCCGCAACGAGCCAACGACGACACCATCAAGATCTTGGTACGTGTCGTTGTTACTAATTCTCTTCAACTTTCTTTCACTTGACGACCACTTAGGCCGATTCTCTAGTTATGACCGAACTACCATCGGCAACAATCCGACATGAATCACAACGATATATGTAGTTAAGCAGCTCATAAGGTACTTAAGCATCATAGTAGTTACTAATCATCTATTCAAGTTCTCCTTCTTGACCCATAAACGGGAAAATAGTGGAGAATAAGTTAAAAAAAAAAACCAAAACCATACTAACGATGCATAAACATCGTTTAAGCAGACAAAAATAATAAAATAAAAGTTATAAAACCCAATTTTATCCAATCCGCTCCTCTAAGGTCAGCATAACTATGACCCGGCCGGACCCGTTAACAGTTCAGAGTCCATAATGATTGTTCTGTTTTTCAAGTTCCAGTGTTCTGCCGCACCACCTGATCACTAGCCACTTCTTCCTTATGATCGCCGCAAGTACAACTGTAGTCAGACCTATTCGCCGGCGTAGCCAAGTAAGTTGGTTTGACATCGCCGGCCATGATGACGAGAAACTTCTCCGGCATCGCCGTAGTCCTTTCCTTGTGAGTGTCGCCGTCGGATTTGCCATCCTCTCCGTCCTCGAGATCTCTCTCAGCCGAACCAGAGAGTCGCCAGTAAGAACAAGCGAGTATGAGAAGAGCGAAGGCGATGAGAGCAAACATGGCGGCCAAACCACCGAAGAGATAAGGAACCGGAGAGTGCCACGCCGAGTGAGGCACCACCATGGAAGAGCTATGATTGTTTCCTTCATGATTTTTGTAATATTGTCTTCCTTCCATTGTCTGCATGTGTTTCTCAAAGTGAATAATTGAAATGTTTTTTTTTCTTTTATTTAATTAACAAAGTGGTGGGAGAAGGGATTGTGTTGTGAGGGGCATTTATAGAAGAGAGTAAAGGGAATTATTGTTTAACGCATTTGATCGTGCATGACGTTTCATTATTATGTTTATCATTCTTAATATGCATATGGTATCTTCTAATCTTTTTTAAGCATGTCAATCGACAGCGGGAGTTTTTTTTTTTTTTTTTTACGAAATCCAAGCAGTATGTTTTTTTTTTTTTTGACTTAAGGCATATATTATAGAAAAAGAATAAAATGTTTTACAAGCATATTGCTATAGTTAATCCCACAATTAAACCCGTACTTAGTCAAAACCCATAATTAAGATCAGGTAGTTAAAAGGATAATTTGGTGAAGTTTGCTTTCCAGGAAGTCGAAGGGTCCTTATGAATGGTCCATGGTGTTTATCACCTCCGTTATAAGCCATCTCTGCATGAGGAAGGATGAGAGCGAAGGCGACGAGGAACGGAAGCTGAGGATTCTGTCCTTTATCAGTCGATTCAAGGAAGCGATGATCTCATTCTCTGTGAGAAAGCGCTGATTGTGCAATCGTTGATTTCTCTCTCGCCATAATAGGTAGATCACAGCCTGCCAGCATAATAAGATGAGGCGCTTGGCATGTCTGTTCCTTGATAAAGCCGACATTTGAGTTACCGTATCCTGCCATGATCGGGAGGGCGTAGTCGAGCACCTCCGAGAAATCTCCGACCAGATTCTATAGGAGTAAGGGCACTGGAAATACAGATGGTCTCTAGATTCTGGCCCCAAGTTACAGAGCAAGCAGGTACCATCAACAGGCAGCCCCCAAGCCAGAAGACGATCGCGTGTAGGACATCTGTTCAACATAAACAGCCAACCAGAAAATTGTGCTTTGGGATTCCTCCTTTAGTCCATACCACAGTCGCCCAAGGTACCTGTGCTTCTGCTCCTTTAATCTCCCAATATATCTGTGCAGTTTTATATCTCTTAGACCTCACTCCATTGACAATCCACTCATAGCTGTCCTCCATCCCTTCGTGCAGCACCAGTGTTGTTAGGAATGTTTGCACCTGCACCATCGCTTCAGATCGAGCTCTTGGAAGTACCCAGGTTTCAGACCTATAGAGATCTGATAGAGTAACATCAAGGGGGATACCCTGTCTTGAAGCCCTGTCTTGTGAGAAGTAGTCTTGTAATGATCCAAAGGGGGACCAGTGGTCTGTCCAGAAGCGACAAGTTGCTCCATTGCCTACACGCATTTTGATCCAGGTATACACTTCTCCACGCATCTTGATTAGTTTATTTGCTAGCCAAGAATTATTAACACTGGTTTTCACAGTCCAGTAGTTAGATAGCGAACCTTGTAGCACCTCTGAAGTGAACCAAGCCACCCACACTGACCCACCTTGAAAGAACAGCATCCAAATTAACTTGATACAGCAGGCCCGATTCCAAGCGCCTAAGTCCTTGATTCCTAGTCCTCCAGCGTCTTTGCTCCTAGTAACCACTTCCCATGATACTTTTGCAGTGTGATGCCCTTCAATAGATCCCTTCCATAAGAACATGCCACATAGAGAGTTGATTCGCGCAATGCAAGTCTTAGGAAGCAGAAAGTTTGAACACCAAAAGTTTGTGATCCCAGCAATAACCGTTTTAATTAAGAGTAGCCGTCCCGCAAAGGAGAGTGTCTTGACCGTCCAGGAGTTAAACTTAGCTTTTACTTGCTGTATCAGGATCTCGCAGTTAGCTAGTGTGAGCTTCTTTGTGCACAACGGGACTCCAAGATAACGGACAGGTAGGATCCCATTCGGCATGCCTGTAGAAGCTTTGATGGTGTCCAATTCCTGCTGAGATAGGCCAGACGCAAAGAAGGAGCTCTTTTGTATACTAACCGCAAGACCAGAACGAAGCTCAAATTCCTTTAGGACCTGGAGGACATTCTGTACAGAGTCTATAGATCCGTCAGTAAAGATCAGAAGGTCATCCGCGAAACATAAATGGGTGAGTCTTGAAGAGGAACATCTCTGGTGATATTTGATCTTTAGCTCTGAGGCTGCACGGTTGAGCATAACGGAAAGGACATTCATTGCAATAACAAACAAATACGGGGAAAGGGGATCTCCTTGACGCAGTCCGCGGCTCCCTTTGAAGTATCCATGAACCATCCCATTATACCCAACAGTGAAGTTTGTGGAACACACGCATGCTTTCAGCCAGTCAATGAGGAGAGGAGGCAGGTGTAATCCGTGAAGGCAGTTGAAGAGAAACTCCCAGGAGATTGTGTCAAAAGCCTTTGCTATATCCACCTTAATGGTGATTCTTTTCGGTCCCTGTCTCCTATGGTATCCATTCACAAGTTCCCCCGCCAAGGTAGTGTTTTCCACAATCAGTCTATCTTTTACGAACGCTGTTTGGTTTGGAACAATCAGAGTAGGGAGGATGGGCTTAAGACGCCTGACTAGTAGTCTTGCGACTACTTTGTACAAGGTATTAAGACAGCTGACTGGTCGGTACTCAGAGATAAGGGAAGCTCCAGGAAATTTTGGGACAAGGGTCAGAATAGATGAGTTGGTGGAAGAGGGCATGAAAGAGTGACGGAAGAAATGCGATACCGCCTCTACAACTTCCTGACCGAGGAAGCTCCAAGAAGACTTGTAGAATGCTGAGGTTAGACCATCGGGGCCAGGAGCCTTATTTGGGTTCAGCTTAAACATGAGGGTGGTAATCTCTTCATAAGTCGGCAAGGCAGTAAGGGCAGGCAGCAGTGCTGAAGGAGGAGTAAAAGATAAAAGCAACCCAAACCAAGCTGGAGAGGAGTGGAGCTGCGGCACAACCAGAACATCAGGACCTAGGATGTTGCGAAAATACGATATAGCGTGAAGGCTCATCAGGTGTGGGTCCGAGAGGATAACTCCTGACGTCAGAACAAACGAACGAATGGAGTTGTAGCTGCACCGAGTCTGGAAAATCCTGAAGAAATAGGCAGTATTCTGATCCCCTTCTAACAGCCAGTTGATCCTCGATTTCTGCCTGAAGTAACTTTCTTCAATGTCCCTCAAGAACACCCAGTTCTCATGCACTCGTCGTTCTTCTTCAAAGGTAGTAGTGGAAGGATCGTTGAGAGCTTGCACCTGCACAGACTGTAACAAACTGTTAGCTTCTAAAACTCTCACTTGAATATTAGAGTAACTTTCTCTATTCAGTTGTTTTAACACTCCCTTTACACTCTTTTGCTTCCAGCTCAGTTTAGTGAGATTAAGTGCCAAGCTTCCGGCCAGACTCCATGTCTCATTTACCAGTTGGTGATAAGAGGGGTGGCGGGTGAGGTAATTGAAGAAACGGAAGGGTTTGGTACCAGCAAGGGGGAAGGGGTGAGCTAGGTCTAGAACACAAGGGCTATGGTCAGAGAAGAGAGGAGGGTGGAATGTCGCAGAACAGTTGGGGAAGGCAGAGATGACGTTGGAGTTTACTAGCAGACGGTCTAGCTTTTTGGCTATTGGGCTCTCAGGGCAGTGGTTACTCCAAGAGTACAGCGGTCCTTGGAAGCGAAGATCAAAGACTTCCATCTGCGTCAAACAATCTTTAAATTCTTGCATCTGTGGAGTAGTGACACTTACTTCAGAGAGGGAGTGTTCCGAAGGGTTAAGAATCTCATTGAAGTCACCTCCAAGGATCCAAGGCTGCAGGTGTAGCTGATGAGATTGCCAAATGTACAGGAGCTCCACCCACAGATCAATCCTCTCTGCTCTTAAGTTTGAGGCATAAACTGCCGTGAAGTTGAAGGGAGGGGTAGCTGGGAGCGTGACTTCACAGGTAAGAGTTTGCCTTGATTGATGCAGTATCCTGACACGGACATCATCTTTCCAAATAACGACTATTCTACCATCCTCGTCGGAGGCATGGTTAGTTGCAAACTTCCATCCACGATAAAGTTTATCCAAGAGAGAGATAACATTCTGATCTTTAATATGGGTTTCTAATAGGATACCGAATGAAGGGTTATGAGTTTGAAGCCAATCACAAAAAGGGGTATGCTTGGCCGGGACATTTAGTCCTCGGACATTCCAAAAAAATATCTTAGTACACATTAAGAAGGGGGAGCAGACTCTCTCGTAGGATGAGAGGAGTCCAAAAAGGCCAAAAGGGAGAAATGGTTAGAGGTTAAAGGGTAAATAGGTGGTTTTAAAGAAGAGGTTAAAAGGCTAAGAGAATTAGGTGGGGACAAAGATGGGTCAGAACGAGACCTCTTCAGTGAAGGTTGGTAAGTAGGACTAGGGATATTAAGAGAGGGTTGCTTTGTTAAGGGAGAGGTGATAGGGGATAAGGTTGCCAGGGTTTTTATCTTAGTAAATCTGGAAGGTTTAGAGGGTGAGGTAAATTTGGGAGGAGAGGCCAGGACAGTATTATTTAAGGAAAGAGGTGGGTCTAGTTCAGCGGGGGAGGAAGAGGTAGAGGGTAACGTTGGTGGAGGAACGGTTAGAGATGGAGAGAGTAGGTCTGCAAAGGGAGCCAAGGGAGTAAAGCCAGGAGAATCCACTCCAGTTGCATCTCCAGTAACTTTTATTGGGATGGTTTTTGGGCGATAATAAGGAACAGATGGTGTTTTTGAGGGATTTTTGGCTGGTGTTTTGGAGGTAGAAGTCTTGGATGGAGTTTTGGAAGGAGGAATGATTGGAGGGTTTTTTTGTGGTAAAGGGATTAGGAGGCAGTTTTTGGTTATATGACCCATCTCCTTGCAATGGGAACAGGTTGGAGGAAGCCAAGGGTAGGAGACAGTGACTTCAACAACCTCCCCTGATTGCCGAGTGAATTCAACAACGTCAGGTAAGGCCTTGGTTAAATCCACTTCAACCTTAGCATGTGAGAGGGAGAGACTAACAAGGTTTTTTTGTGAAATCATCCGTTTCCTTAGGTTCACCAACAAGACCTGCTACCAAACTGAGCCCATCCTGATGCCTAAGATCCAGTGGAATGCCAGTTAAGTGAGCCCATATCTGGATCGACTTGAAGGAGGGAGCTTTAGTTGAGTGAGTTGATGTCCACTGCTCGGTATGGAACATCGAATCTCCTACATACCAGTAGCCTTTTTCCAATATTTTTTCCTTCAAGTAGTCACTAGTGATGCGAACTAGGAGACTGCGGGAGGCCGGGTTGTTATGTATTTCCAGTCTAGTACCTTTGCCCCACATGTGGTTTAACACACTTTGGATTTGACTGTAGGGCGGAGGTCGACCATTGAAAATACAAACAATGAAGTCCTTGTGCAATGCGGCTCCTTTCTGAAAGACTTCATCAGGGATTAGTACCGTTGGTCTACCTGTAGCTGAGGTGGTAGCAGGTGCTAATCGTTTCAAGGATTTATCTTCAAACCTACGGATTTTTTCAACAAGAGTTGGAAAGGAATGGGCCTTGGGTTGAGTACCAGATTGAGTAGGTGCTGAGGCGGGATTGGGTTCAGCGGTTACAGGGTTTGGAGGTAAAGTGGCAGATACACGATTTGTATCTGTCGCATTTGAATGGTGGTGATTGGACGGGTTGGCAGTGGATAAGTGAGAAGGTGAGATGGCTTTGTTGGTTTGCAAAGGAGAGCTAGTCTTGGGTGGCAAGACAGTAAGATTCACAGTAGAGTTGGAGTGAGCATCTGTTACAGATCCAGCAACAGTAGTTTTAGATCTGGGACTTGGAACAGAGCCAGAGACAATTTCCAACTCCATTTCAGTGTCAGCAGTAAGTGAAGGGCCAGCAACAGAGGGCTGTTGGGCAGTTTGGTTAGAGTGAGAGAAGGGAGAAGATTCAGTCGAGAGAACTGAACCGCTAGTTCGGTTGAGGCGCTTAGAGGAGGTGGTAGGGGAGAGGACGGGGAATAGCTCTAAGGAAAGGGTAGGGGTCGGGTCAGGCGGGAGGGGATGAGATTTCTCTTATCACCGGTGGAAGAAGACGACGGAGGCGAGGCGGAAGCGAGGCGGCTTAAATCCCACGGGTTCGACATAGGGAACTGAGCCAGTATGTTGATAATTGATAAAACATAAATTTGAATGTCTTCAATTCTTCATGTATGTTGTGGTCCTGATTAATACTTCCAATTTTTAATCTAATTGGGAGAGTTTTTCTTAATCAAATAATATTCATTAATTATATGTAATGTTTTAATGAGTAAGTAGTAACATAATTAATTTTATAGGGAATCGTCTATTATTGGTGAAGTAAACAACTTCAATTCATGGTATAGAGATGTAGCTTTTCCATCTGTATTTAGTATTTACATGATTTCGAGGGTTTTCCTTGTTTTGGGTGAATAACTATAACTTAATTAAGTTGGTTTTCCAGAATTTTTTTTACATTATATGTCTCTATTTTAGTAATTTAACAAAGGTTTAAGTTTTGAGTAATAGAATGGCCGTTTGACGTCAAAAAAAAAAAACAAAGGTTTAAGTTTAGTGGTGGATTCAATAGTCTTTGTTTTTGCAACGGATTCAATAGTCTTTAAAATGCAATAATGGGTTGAGGTTGAATGGAAGATACATTAACAGTATTTAATAATCTTGTTATGGCGATTTGTACACACACTTCACTGTTTTGGAAAAATACAGTAACAGTATTTAACTAAAACTAAATAAAAACCAATAAATCTTATAGACTAAACAGAAAAATACGAATCCACATATACGTTTGACCAAAAAAAAAAAATGAATCCACATATACGAAAACAACTTTAAAATTACAGGAGTTGGTAGTTCAACCAGTTTGATAAAAATCAGCAAAAATTGGAAGTAATGCACAATTTCTTTTGTAATTTCATCCAAGATTATTCTGGAACGTAAAAACATAATAGAACTTATAAAATAAATTTATGTTACTAAAAACAAAAAAAAAAGTTGACGTCCCATATATAGAACTTTATAAATTAAATTTATGTTAGTTTTATGGATTTTCAATTCAACAATATGTCTGATACTCGTAGATTGGCATACATCATTGATATATTATTCTATATATCAATGTAGAATTCTTAACAACATTTATAAAAATATATAGTAACTATATAGTGAGCTATTGGGAATATCTATTCGCTACGAAATGAAATAACAGAACGAGTATACGTAACGGGCGGGTTTGGTTCTCAGCGTCAGCTTCCACCATGTCTAAGGACACACGGATATTCCGTTGGTTTCCAATCACTTCTCTTGCGTTCCTCATTTCCACATTCTTCCTCTTTTCTTTCTTAGTTTATTAATTTCTGTTTTCTGATTATTCTTTAATGTGCCCACTAGTATTATCTTAAGCACTAATATATCATTAAGTCGAGTGAAAGGAATTTCTAAGGCAAAACTTTTTTTAAAGCATCCAAGCCAACAATTTTGAAAGAATAATATTCTAACCTAATCCTCCTCTTACATTAACCTATTGAGATTAACTCTCATTTTCATTTCTCACATGTGTACAGACATATATATACGCACATACATAACAGATATGTGGTGGAGCCGGAATATATTAGTCGAATGATCCTTTTCATATTATATATCAAGTTTCTAATAAGTTTATGAGCAAATTAGCTCAATACCCTAAAAAGAGTGGGATACCATTGAATTGGGGGAAAATGGTAGTATTGGGGGGAAAAAAATTGAAGGGAAATAGGGTATAGAATGCAAATAGGTGAGAAGTTGTGTGTAGGGAGTACAAATACTCGTTTATCTTTTTATAACCATAACCAAAATGTTTTAGGTATTTATAGTTTATTTTTCTTATGTTGAAGTTTAACCTACTTAACTTGTGGTCTGTATAACGATCCCTAATCCAACTTAAAATTCCCGGATTTGATTCGTGTTTATGCATGAATCTTAGGGAATCATATTCTCGTTATATAGGCACGTTCCATGTAAAGAATATAAAAAATACTACACAAAGCCAGTTAAAAAAAACACTACACATAGGAGGAGCCCATTAGTTTCTAGCATAAATAAATTAAAGGAAGTAATTATCAATTAAGTACAAAATTAAGGCTCTGATCGGAGTTGTGGCTGTCAAAGCTTCGTGGAATTAAACAGTTTCTAAATCCCATTTTTCACTAATCATTTTTTTTTCTAATCTTAATGATTCTAAAGTTTTCGAAGTCTCTTTTTATTTCTCTCTTTTCTTTTACACTAATTTTTCTACCGCCACTTCTACGTTACTTTCAGAACAAAAAACATTTTAATCATACAAATAATTTTTCTTTACCACATAATAACTAAAACAACTTAATCTAAGTTATATTTATTTTATTTTAAAATTGTTTTGATAAATAAATTATTATTATATTTCTTTTTGTTATTTTAAGATCCATATTGATTTACTTTTATTTTCATATATGGTTTTTCTTTATTATTAGTATAATTTTATATTTGTAATGAAATATTAAGAATAAAATTAACAATTTCTACAATTTTTATCATTAGTTTTATTTTTTTCAAATATTTAAAATAATACTTATAGTTTTAACAGCCAGAATCTCTACACCTAATAGTCTAAAGTAACAGACTAAAGCGAAAGTTGCACCCTAAATAATGTAGTTTTATTCTTCTTTCTGGTACGGTAGTTATTTTGCCATAGTGGTTTGGACCAATCAGTTTATTTGAAAGAATGATGGGTGCCTGTTCGTGGTAAACAACCAGATTACCTGTGATTTTCAACAACCGGAATACTTGCCTTCTTCACCTTATTTCTAGGCAACAATTTCTATAAAATTCACCAAAAATCAATCATTGTTATAATATACACTAGACCTTGACCCGTCCGACCGGACGGGTATTTATTTTATGTTTTTAGTTTTTTTTTGTTTATATTAAATGACGTATTTGTAATATTAAAACATAAATTCATATTGAAAATTAATCTTTATAGTTATAATAAAAATAAAAATTAAAAGTTTAATAAAATATTCTGATATAAATTTTAAATTTCGTAGTTAAAATAATATAGAGGCGGTCATATTTTTTTCAATTTCAAAATCTAATCTTCCTTAAAGACAAAGAAAATAAATTTATAAATACATAAAATATATAAACTTATTTGGAACTATAATTTCAATTAAAAGAAATTTGTTAAAGAAAAATAATCTTACTGTTGTTATTTATTTCTAGAGCTTGACCCGTGACCGTATAAATATTTGCTTTTACTTTAATTTTTTTCTTTGTACTAATGGTATAATATATATATGTAAATTAAAATATATTACATAACTGTTAATATAACATTTTTAAACATAACAATTTTATTTATTACTTTGAATAATTATATTTTGTGATTTTAATCGTCTATTATATCACAATGTATCATATAAACAAATCCAATATTTATAACTAATTGGACTTATATTATGAAAGCACTATACTAATATATGAATAAACTATTTTATATTTTATTTATATGTTATATAAATTGATTATGATGTGTGATTTTTTATTTTATTATTTATTACTTATAAATATTAAAAATATTGAGTATGTTAATACGAAATATATTAGGAAATTTATTTTGGTTATGATTTGATAAAGGAAATCTATTATTTAAATTTTGGAAAGATATTAAATGCTTAAATCTATGATTTAAATTAAGAAAAGACAAGCATGCTTAAATATAGGTTCAATAAATATCTCAATGGCATTCTAATGTAAATAAGTAGTAAAACTAAGGGGTATTTCTATTTTGTACTTCTGTTTTAATAAAGTAGATGATTTTGTTGGATATCTAAAAATACACCAGCAGGTCATTGATCTCAGTTTAATATTTAGACGCATCACGCTGCTTGTATTTACACCCTCACTTTAAAGGGCGCTAGAATTCATTATTTGTGAATGTTAGATAACTTAAAAACAGATAAGTGGATGTAAATTGGATAAGAGTATCACCACTATTCACTAATATAATAGTAGTATATAACATTACAGTGGCACGTATAGCTTTATAGATCTATGATGACTGATGACCTACTGAAACTATAGAATGCAGCAAATTTCATTATTGCATGTCTCCCATTAGTTACTTGAAAAACCTGAACGTCTAGAAAGAATATTTTAATTACAATAAAATAATTAAGATTCGCTCTCAGGAAAAGAGAAGAAGGTTATAAAAAAAAGGTCTATTAAAAATAAATGATGACAAAAGGATGTTCTTATTTTAACTTTAAGGAGATGAAAGTACAATAATTGTAGTGATTCATATACACATGTATCATAAAACACGTAGATGAAAAGAAACAAGGAGTAAAGATACAAAAAAAAAACAGAGCCATATATAAGATTTTTTTGGTTCATTTCCTAATATTGCATAGTTTTTTGTTATGCTTTTTTTGAACTTTATGCTTTTTATTTGTTATGATAAGATTCATGTGGAAGCTGTAAAAATGGAGGAATAAAGAGGGGAATAGTTAGTAGTAGTAAAGCAGAAAGAGGTGTTTCCTTGAGAGAGAGTACATGCGAGACTGTCAACGGGGACCAGCCCTTGCAGGACCCACGCCCGGAGGGTGGTTCAACTTTTAGTCGAGACGTCCTTATCGTCCAGCACCCTGGTCTGGTCCATCTACCTCCATTGTCGGCCTTGCCCATTTTAACTTACCCACACATTCATTGGATACCATTAATGAATTCGTGCACTCAGATACGTCTAGTCTTGAGTATTAGCTAATAACACTATTCACCCTAGTCCTAGTGCGGCTGGCTTAACCGGCTAGAGGAATACTTGGTGTTATCGGATCAGAATTTGAAGTCTAGGAAGCCATATGCATGTGCTATGAGTACATTTGCACATGGGATCATTTAATTTTATTCTCTTCTTCTGATGTGAAACCATATAAACAGATAAACCATGTTAAATGAGAACCTAGTTCCTACAAAATTGGTTAAACAGTTTATTCTTTTCGTCTGGTCATTTTTGTTTTTCAGCTGATGCATGACCTTCCAAGATTTTGAGTCAGACTTGGTTTTATGTGCTATATTGTCATATTCAGGAAGGATGAACTACGTTTGTGAACCCGTCACAAATATTATCATATGTGATCTTGTATCTACAGACTACACCAAAGACAACTTTGTAGTTAACAATATTTTTTTATGAATTGCATCCTCTACTTTGCTTGATATTATCTTGTGAAAACTGCATGTATTGTGTAGGGGACAAAGGCCTTGCCCCAATTAATCTCGTTTGTTTAAAGTAATTCATGTCATAAGGGAATGTAATTCAAGTTGTGAACAAGGTTAGAATATTATTTGCAAACATGCGGAAATTTCTAGTGACTAAGTGGATAGTCCTCATATTTCGTGGGATTAGAACTATATATTTTCTCAATCCATATAGCAAATTCTTCAGCACTTTAACTAAACTATTAAGCTACAATAACTTGGATTTATGTAAATTCATACACATTCTTATATATTAAAATAGAATCATTATAATAAATGCATTCATACTATAATAGACACGTGACATTCTTACAATATTTAATAATAAATATGCTAACGCGTTCACACTATATTCATAAATGTGTTCATACTATGTACTTTATGTTTTTTTTTTAAATATAAAACTCACATAAATGGTTCCGATAAAACTCTGGATTTTTTGGTTCGAATAAAAATAGATAACAAATCAAAAGCCAACCTATATAAATATATATATATATATACATATGTTGTTTACGAATAAAGTTGAGCAAAATATTCTTAAATTTTTATTCGATTCGTTATCCGTTTTGATTTTAACCAAAAAATGAAACAAATCAAATAGTAGAATACAATATCCAAAAAGAAACAAATCACAAATACCAATATTTTTAGGAACAAATATCTAATTCGATCTGCTATATGCATATATATACATATATGTAAATAATTATATATATATGTTATATATATTATATTTTATATCAGTTTTACACTATTTTTATGAATTAATTTTATTATATTAGGTACTAGAATTTAAAAGTTAATTAATGTTTTATTTTTGTAATAAAATGTTATTATTAAAATTTTCAATTTTTTCAATTTTTTTTTATTTACGGATCAAATAGGATATTCTTTAAAATTCTAAAACATTGCGGATATCCGAGAAACCGAATATATAGGTGGCTAAAGATTGAATCGACACGAATGCTTCCAAATACCCAGATATTCGATATGTGTCCACCCCTATTTATTGATACAATTTTATTTTCTTTATATGAAAAAATGACTATTGTTAAGGCCTTTTTTAAAAATTAATTTTAATTTTATGTTTCATGTATTATTTTGAACAAAAAAGTCATTTAATATTAATTTAAAATATCTTTATATATTTGTCAACTATTTTTATATACTTTTTACATACACATACATGTGCACCTTGATGTGAGCACCTTGTAACTAAGTATTCAACACAATTGAAGTATCTAATTTTTTTGAAAGTTGAAATATTTTTTCTTAATGCTTCTTTCACTACCGACCAAATTGTAGTGAAATGATTTATCTTAATAATTTTTTTTCTTAAACTATTATCTGTTTAAAAACTATAATATGAACCTTTTGGTTTGACTTGACGACTATCTAAAATTCATAACATGAAAATAAAAAAATAATATTAGTTTTTGGTTTTTACCAGAAAAACAAAAAATCAAACATTTTAAGTTTTAACCGAATTAACTAAAATAAAAATTAATTTAAAATATTAGTTATATTTTAGAAGATTAAAAACCAAAAAAAACTTATAACCGAACCAATATCCAAATTAAACAGATTTAATGTCTTTTTATTAAAAATAATGAAACTAATAATCACATCCCGTGCAAGGCGCGGATTATTACCTATTCATTTAGAGCATCTCCAAAAGACACTCTATAACTTCAAATATGAAGTTTTTTGCTTTCCAAAAAGGAACTTCAAAGTTTTGAGGAGTGAAACTCTATATTTGAAGTTTCACTACTCAAAGTCAAAACTTCAAATTTGAAGTTTCATATTTTTATTTGCATTTTGGTCACTAGAATTACACATCACATTTATGACTCATAAATATTTTCTTGTTTATTGTATAATCAGTATAAAAATTATATCTCATAAATATTTTAAGTTTTTTTTTACAAAATTTAAGTTTACACATAAAATTAAATAAAATTTTAAAATATTTAAAACTAAATTTAGATAACAAAAGTATAAAAAAAATTCATGAAGACATAACTACTACACAAATTTAAATATTACAACAACACTAATAGTCAAGTAAGTTTGATCCGGAACCTTCAAAATTTCCAAATATTGTCTATTTTGTTTTTGTTAAACTTAAGATGGTTGTTTTTGTTATTGATGATGATGTCTTTTCGTACATCTTTTTCTTGTTCATATTGAATATATTAACGAGTATTAATATCATCGATAAAAGTTGGTCTTTTAGCAATATTTTATGTTTC
Source organism: Brassica napus (assembly GCF_020379485.1). Classification (NCBI taxonomy): domain Eukaryota; kingdom Viridiplantae; phylum Streptophyta; class Magnoliopsida; order Brassicales; family Brassicaceae; genus Brassica; species Brassica napus. Next base: position 26,845,544 of record NC_063436.1, on the reverse strand, counting down.
TCTTTCACTTTCTTGCTTTAATCTAATGTATTTATAAGTATTAATATCACCCGATTTCAACAATTTATATCTTTAATCTACAAATTAAAATGAGGAGAACCATTTTTACTTCAAAATGCACTTGTATATCATATATGCATTACGAAAATCACTTTATGGAATAATATCGTATTGCTTGAAGTTTAATATTAATTAATTTATTTTGTTTAAAATGTTATATTTTAATATAATATTTTATTAATTAATATTGTTGTAATATGTTTATATATGTGCTAGTTATTTACAAAAGTTTTGTGAATTTAAATTATTTATGACAAATATAAAGACCATATTATAAAATACAAATAGTTTTGAAGTTGAGTTTGAAGTTTTGCTTTTGGAGAAGAACACCTTTAAACTTCAAATATAGAGTTTTGGAAACTTCAAAATAGAGTTCCTTTTTGAACACCTTTAAACTTTAAAATAAAGCACAACTGAAGTATCTAATTTTTTTGAAAGTTGAAATATTTTTTCTTGACGCTTCTTTCACTATCGACCAAATTATACTGAAATGATTTGTCTTAATAATTTTCTTTTCTTTTTCTTAAACTATTATTTGTTTAGAAAATATAATATGAAACTACTGGTTCGACATGACGACTATCTAAAATTCATAAATAAAAATAAAAAAATAATATTAATTTTTGGTTTTTACCAGGAAAAACCAAAAAAATCAAATAATTTAATTGAATAAACTAAAATGAATATTAATATAAAATAATTTATATTTTAGAAGATTAAAAACTAAAAAAACTTATAACCGAACTAATATCAAGATTAAACAGATTTAATGTCTTTTTATTAAAAATAATAAAACTAATAATCAATTCCGCGCAAGGCGCATATTATTATCTAGTCATTTAGTATTATACTGTAAAACTGGTTTTGCAATGTGTGCGCCAAACAAAAGGAAGGTTTACAGATTGGGAAATGGACCGTCTGATGCGCAATTTTTATGTGTTAATAATAATGTAAACAATGGTAATCATAGAAAATAAAACAGAAGTGTACACCCATTTCATATTTTAATTAAAAAGAATAAAAAGAATAGTTTCATATATGCATTTACTTCAATTTGGAAGATCACATCCATTAAATATTGGTGCAAATACAATAGTCGAGAAAGGAAAAACAGCTAGATCAATAGAACAAGTTTTTAAAAGATGGGGGTGTACACTTTGGTTGTGTATTTCTCAAATCATCCTGAAGGTTGCAGTTCATGTGGTTAACACCACTATATGCATCTTCTCACTTTGCTCATTCAATTTGTACTTGTGCTATTTTCCTTTTTAATCTCTAGTCCATTTTGACAGCCATGAATTCCATAATCTAAATCAATTGGTACGATGAGATTCAGAAATCTAATTTTGAACCGGTTTAATCAAAATCCAATATCCAAAAAGGCCAGGCTTGCAACAAACAATCAATACGATGCTCGGCCCAATAAAAGCCCAAGCCATCTTTTATCTACAGAAAACCCTAGCTCCCTTAGCTGAACATCTCTGCCTCTTTTGACCAAAAAAAACAAAAGCTCTGTGCCCCTTTGCAGCGAAATCTCTATCAACAAAGACGATGGTAAAGACTCTGCTTTAACTCTGTTCCTCTATTTTCTACGTTATGTAATGAAAAAACTTAACCAAGTATGTACTGATTGTGCTCTTGTTTGTTCTGTTACCAGATTATCTCAGAGACCAACCGCAGAGAGATCTGCAAGTACCTCTTCAAAGGTTTGTAACCTTATTTACTGAGTAATGGTAGATGCTAGATCTAGTGAACTTTCGAGGGTTGTTCATAAAGTTTGAATCTTTAGGATAATGAGGTAATTATTGCAACGATTTATATCATTACCTTGGTTTGTTTCTACAGAAGGAGTATTGTTTGCGAAGAAAGATTTCAATCTCCCGAAGCATCCGTTGATTGAGTCAGTACCCAACTTGCAAGTGATCAAGCTCATGCAGAGTTTCAAGTCCAAGGAGTACGTTAGGGAGACATTCGCGTGGATGCATTACTATTGGTTTCTGACCAATGAAGGGATTGAGTTCTTGAGAACTTACCTTAACCTTCCGTCTGATGTTGTTCCTGCGACTTTGAAGAAGTCTGCTAAGCCCATTGGTCGTCCCTTTGGTGGCCCACCTGGTGATCGCCCAAGGTATGTTTCGTTTATATCTTTGTATCCATTGTAACAATGACTGATTCATTAACATGTGGGTTTGGCGTTTTTGTATTTCAGAGGACCACCTCGCTTTGATGGAGACCGTCCAAGATATGGTGACCGTGATGGGTACCGTGGAGGGCAACGTGGTGGAGATGTTGGAGGTGAAAAGGGTGGAGCTCCTGCTGATTACCAGCCCTCGTTCCAAGTAAATATCTCTCTCTAACAATCCCTAGTAGTAGTAGTTCTTACAAATGCATCTGGCTTCAGTCAAGTCTTGTCAGTAGTTGATGAGTCTAACATTGGATATGTGATATTGTTGTTTGTGTTGACAGGGAGGTGGTGGTAGGCCTGGATTTGGCCGTGGTGCAGGAGGTTTCAGCGCAGCAGCACCCTCTGGTTCTGGTTTACCTTGAAAGAAATTTATGTTATCGTTAAGCTATGGAAAGACTGTTTTTTTTTTTTTTTGTTTGGCTTCAGTTTTGTTTCTGTAATACACATCGGGAATCTATAATCTATCTATTTCTATGACTTTTAGTCTAAAGAAACAAATCTTGTAGTTTCCAGAAATCTTGTTGAAATGCACGTTTCTTATTATTTTCTGACATGAGTAATCGGGAATCTATAATCTATCTATTTCTATGACTTTTGGTCTAAAGAAACTAATCTTATAGTTTCCATAATTAGTACTAAAATGCACGTTTCTTATTAGTTTCTGACATGATGTTTTTTAATATGTCCGAACATTTCTTGTGTGTATGGCTTTGTCCAAACTATACCTGTGTATCTGCTTAAGAGTAACATGTTATGGAGTGTCAACCAAAATCTTCAACTTCTTCAGAAATCCATGATCGGTAGGTAATACATTGGATTACACTTGTGTGTCTGGTTATTCAATTTATATTTACTGATTCAAAGTTTCATATTCAAGAACAAGATTCAAACATTTCTTTGAGTGTATCATTACTGACTCTTATGAGTGAGTGACACAATTAGTGATTAAGTTCGAACCGCGCAACTCTTTGGGTGAAGCCCACTAAAAAGAGTTACATAAGGCCCATTAAAAAGAGTTACATAAGGCCCATTTACACGGCGCGCGTAGTAAACCCTAAACCCTAGCTTATAAACACTTTCATCACAGCTGCTTCCTCGAAACCAAAACTCAACCCTGAAGAAAAAAAAGAAAAACCCTCAGCAATGGGTAAGAGTAAGCTCAAAGGGAGTCAACGTTTGGATAAGTACTACAAGCTCGCGAAGGAGCGCGGCTTCCGCTCCCGAGCCTCCTACAAGCTCCTCCAGCTCGACGAAAAGTTCTCCTTCCTCCACAAATCCCGAGCCGTCCTCGATCTCTGCGCCGCCCCCGGTGGTTGGATGCAAGTCGTTGTCCAGAAGGTCCCCGTCGGCAGCCTCGTCCTCGGGATCGATCTCGTCCCCATCAAGACCATCGGCGGCTGCGTCGCCATCCAGCAGGACATCACGAGGCCCGAGTGCAGGTCCAAGATCAGGCAGGTGCTTGACAAGCACGGCGTCAAGGCTTTCGATCTTGTTGTTCACGATGGGTCTCCCAACATTGGTGGTGCCTGGGCTCAGGAAGCCATGACCCAGAACGCTTTGGTTATTGATTCTGTTAAATTGGCTACTGAGTTTTTGGCTCCTAATGGCAATTTCGTCACAAAGGTCTGAACTTTACGCTTTTGGGATTTTATTCATTGCTGATTATTATTATTTATTGACCATTTTTTCTCTGTGTGTAGGTTTTCAGGTCTAGAGATTACAACTCTGTACTGTTCTGTCTTGGGAAGGTATTTGTTTTACTTGTTGAATGTAATGTGATGAGAGGTTTTAGTTTCTTACTGGTTTTTGGTTTGCTTCAGCTGTTTGAGAAGGTTGAAGTGTATAAGCCGGCGGCTAGTCGTTCAGCGTCTGCTGAGACGTATCTTTTGGGTTTGAAGTACAAAGCTCCTGGAAAGATTGATCCTCGTCTTCTTGATTTCAGACATCTCTTCAAGGAGGCAGCTGAACCTACAAGAAAGGTTTGTTCTATTTTTATTTAATGTTTTTTTTGTGTAGTTAAGATTTGTTTGTAAGTAATACATGTTGTGTTTTGTAGGTTGTGGATGTTCTTACAACATCGAAGCAGAAGAGAAACCGTGATGGGTATGCAATGTCAACTATCTTGTTTTTGTTTTGTTTATATGAAGTTTTAGTAACTGAGGATTATGTTTAGGTATGAGGATGGAGAGTCCATTTTGTGGAGAGTTTCATCTGCTTCTGATTTCATCTGGTCTGAGAATCCTCTTGAGATTCTTGGCACGGTTACTTCTATATCCTTTGACGATGAAGCCTCTCGTCCTTTAAAGGAACACGAGTTGACTTCAGAGGAGGTACTGCTCTCTAATTTGCCTTTATTTTAACTAAGCCATGATTATTTCCATAAACCTGCTGGTAACTTTTTTTTTTTGGTTGCAGATTAAAATTCTTTGCGATGATCTTCCGGTTTTGGGGAAGAATGACTTTAAGCACATCTTAAAGTAAGAACTGTGTTACTAGTCTGAATAATACCTTACATACTCAACCAGATAAAACATTGTGCGTAAAATAGGCTATATCTGGTGTCCGATGGTCTTAGGACTGTCGTGAGGGAAAATATGGTTTTGTTATGACTCTCTTACCATTTTATGTCAACCATCAATACGTTAGGAAATTGGATTAGCTTTGTAGCAGATATGTAACTCCTTTTTTTTTTGTTGTAGATGGCGAATGCAAATCAGGAAAGCTCTGACTCCTGAGAAAAAGGAAGTAGCTAAAAAGGAGCCTGATGTGGAGAAGGAAGAGGAAAATGAGGATGATAAATTACTCAATGAATTAGAAGAGCTGACAAACGCAGTAGATCGCAAGAAGAAACAAGCAAAGAAGCTTCTTGCAAAACGACGAGCTAAGGTTAGGCTCAGTTTTTTTTTGTTACATTCCTATTTGCCATTTCCGTTGGTATAAAGTGGATAATCGTGTTGTCGCCAATTGTATAATTTATAATCAGTTGCTTTACCACTGATTTCTAGGAACTAAGAGCACTTTTTATACTGTTATCAGTGGTCTTAGTGTTAGATCATTTTGACCTTTTACTTCCTTTGCTAAATTCGATATAATTTGCCAGGATAAGACACGGAAGGCGACTAATCCACAGATAGATGCACTTGAAGATGGTTACGTGGACCATGATTTGTTCTCTCTTGCGGCTATCAAGGTACTCCAGTTTTTTATCCAGACTCTACGTTAAATTTGTTTTGTATGACTAACTGCCATCAAAAGGAAGCTTGTTTTGATATGATTCAGTTGTGTTAACATATGATTCTACTCCGAATTAGCTTGTAAATACGTAGAAATATTAATTTATTTATCCTTTGCAGGGAAAGAAAGATCTTATGGCAGTTGACAATGATGAAGATGATAATGTCAACACCAATGACATTGAGAACGAAAACCGTGTTGTTGTCGACTCAGATGACTTCGAGGACAGTGGCCTAGATTCTGATGAAGAACGTCAGAGGTCAGGCTTCTGACCCCATCCTTATGTGTTGATTATAGAATGTGTTTCGAGATTGCCATATCTTGCTCAAGTTTGTGTTGTGCAGCTATCTCATCTTATAGTCTTTTTGACATTGCAGATACACTGAAATAATGGAAGAGGCTTTTGATGAGGCATATGACCGGTACATGGAGAAGAAAGAAGGAAGCGCAAAGCAAAGGAAGCGTGCTAGACAGGCACACGCTGAAAAGCTGGAGGTAACTAAATATCATTGCTTACCCCTCATTTTCATGGATGCTACAGATTTGTTTTGATTGACACATTTTTTTGCTTGGATCTGCAGGAGGGTGATGGAGATGAAGAAATGAAACTAGATTACGATTCAGATATGAATGTAGAGATGGATGAGGCGAACCCTCTTATGGTGCCACTTGATGATGGAGAGACCCAAACAAAAGAGGAAATATCCAACCAGTGGTTCAGTCAGGATATATTTGCAGAAGCGGTTGAAGAAGGAGACTTGGGAAAAGATGACAGTGACGACGACATGCCAACTAAGAAGAACTTATCTAAAGCCGAGAAGAGGAAGAAGGCGAAAGCAAGCAAGTTGTCTGATCATGCTTCACTCGCTAGCTCTAAGAAGGAAGACGATTTCGAGATCGTCCCTGCGCCAGTCACAGATTCGGACTCTGATTCATCCTCAGATGACGACAACGTTCATACAAAAGCCGAGATTTTGGCCTGCGCTAAGAAAATGCTGAGGAAGAAGCAGAGAGAAGAGATGCTCGACGATGCTTATAACAAGTACATGTATGGTGACGAAGGTTTTTTACCCAAATGGTTTTTGGATGACGAGAAGCAGCATAGGCAACCGATGAAACCCGTCACGAAAGAAGAAATCAACGCAATGAAGGCTCAGTTCAGAGAAATCAACGCTCGTCCAGCCAAAAAGGTGGCAGAGGCCAAGGCAAGGAAGAAGAGAGCCGCGGCGAAAAGATTGGAGAAGGTGAGGAAGAAGGCAAACGTAATATCCGACACAACTGATATATCAGACCGTTCAAAGGACAAGATGATAGACAAGCTGTACAAGAAGGCAGCGGAGCCGAGGAAGCCTAAGAAGGAACTTGTTGTGTCAAAGAAAGGAGTTGGGGTTAAGGTTGGGAAAGGACAGAAGAGAGTGGATAGGAGGATGAAGAGTGATGCTAGGCAACGTGGAGGAGGCAAGCCTGGTAGGAAGGGGAAGAAGAGTGCCCCTGGTAATAAGTCAGGCCAGAAAAAACCGAGGGGTAAGAGACCCATGGGCGGCGGTTAAGTCCTCAACGGTTCGGTTATGTCGCGACAGGAAGTTTTGTTACCGTGTACCGTCGTAGTCTGATATATCTATTTTGAGCACACTTCTTGACTTTGTTTTTTGATTCTTAAATCAGTACTTTGTTTTTTTTCGAGTCCCAAGTTTAAACTTACTGGAACTCTTATCTTGTTTATGAAGAGGTATGGTAATGCTTTCAATATGTACCTTGTTACGTGAGTGCGGGTTACAAACTGGGAGGAGCCTGTTCCATAAAAGTTCTTATAATTCAATTTAGATTCACAATAGTGATGACAGAACCATAGGTTGTTGCTGAGTTTCCTCATGACCCTGACGCGTTTACTCAGGGACTTGTTTATGCGGGAGATGATACACTGTTTGAAATGATCCTTACTAACGCTTTTTACACTTAACTCAATCTTGTTCGGAACTATAAGTATTGATCTGTTGAATACCATTGCATGGGACAGCGACAAGCAACGCCTCTTTGGTAATAAATCTCTTTATAGTCGTATGACATTTTGAGTCTCGGGTTATGCAGTAAGGGGGAAACTATGTATGAAGATTTTACTAAATCAAGCTAAAACAGGCATTAGAATAGAGCGAGAAACAGACACGAAACAATGCTTGGTATGAAATGAAGATACATATAATGCTTATGGTTAGGTTGTACTTGTATTCCTAACAATAGGAGGTGTAGTGTAACCTTGAGGTCCATGGCCCAAGTTGCATTTGGAGTGGTCCAAAAAAATGAAATAAATAAATATATCAGAAAGACAAAGATACTACGAGGAATTCTGTGAACCAATGGAAAAATGACACGTAAAGAAGACCCATATGCCCAACACTATCTAAGCATCAGCCTCATATTAAATGGATGTAACTTGTAAGTAACTTGTTGCTTTCCTTTGTGTTTTTGTCTTTCCTGAATCCTTCCCATCTTTTATACTTAACTTACCACGGATTTCACTACATTTACGTACACATAGAAACATAATCTTTTTCATTAACAATTAAAACAAGAATATTTGTACAATTAAATTGACTTCAAGACTGTTAAAATTTACAAGATTTCATTTACGTTTATTCTTTATATTTCCTAATTATATAAAAAATTTTCACTAAAATCGTGTGTAAATTAATATTGGTGATTTTAAATAAGATAAAGTAGAAGAAGGGTGGGGTAAGATTAGTGGAGGACAAAAGACTTGAAGGGGGAAATTTCATTACACGAAACTAAACCGTCCTTCACTTGTATTTTATTTAATTTTCAAAGTGTCTTTTTGTTTTTTCTTTTTAATAATAAAAGACCCAAAACAAAATGAATCCTAGGCCTCCTCATTGCATTTAACAACCACATCTCTTTCTCTCTCTCGCATAAAAGGTGAACCACCAGTCAATCACCAGGTACTCTCGGAGCTCCTTCTTCACCATGGCGGCAGGTCTCTCAACCACCGTAACATTCAACCCTCTCCACCGCTCTTTCTCATCCTCCTCAAGTGTCCGCTTACACCACCCAAGATCCTTAACCGGACTCCCTTCATCTCTCCGGTTCAGAGGCTTCTCGGTCTGCTACGTCGTCGAGGAGCAGAGGCAGAGCTCTCCCGTCGACAACGATGAAAGACCTGAGAGAACCAACGTCATAGATCCCGAGCTCTTGGCTTTGCGTTTGGCTGAGAAGTTGGAGAGGAAGAAGTCCGAGAGGTTCACTTATCTAATAGCAGCTGTGATGTCGAGCTTTGGTATCACTTCCATGGCCGTTATGGCCGTTTACTACAGATTCTCTTGGCAAATGGAGGTAATAACCAAAAAAAAATATAACAAAAAACTCAATTCAATTTGAAAAAGTTTCATAATTGTTTCTTTTTGTTTTGGTTATAAAAAATGAATCAGGGAGGTGTGATCCCAATGTCAGAGATGTTTGGTACATTTGCACTCTCTGTTGGTGCTGCTGTAAGTTCTCAAATAATCTTCTTTAAACACACACATAGTTTGTCTGAATTCAATGAATATTTGTCTATCAGGTGGGCATGGAGTTTTGGGCAAGATGGGCTCATAGAGCTCTCTGGCACGCTTCTCTTTGGAATATGCATGAGGTTGGTTACCTTCAGTTCTCATCCTGACTGAGTAATTCAATCTCTAGCTACTTAATTTGATTTTTCTCCTCTTTTTTTTGGGAGCAGTCACATCACAAACCAAGAGAAGGTCCCTTTGAGCTGAACGATGTGTTTGCAATTATAAACGCTGTTCCTGCGATTGGTCTCCTTTCTTATGGTTTCTTCAATAAAGGACTCGTCCCTGGTCTTTGCTTTGGCGCCGTATGTCATCTCTCTCTCTCTATACACGCAAACTCATTTGTCTATATACTCTCACAAACAACTATGCTAAAAGGATTTTAAATCTTTAACTAAGTGATTAGGCTATTTTAATACAAAATTAAACAACAGTTAGCACATTTCGGTGCCTTTTTATTAGTACTAAAGGTCAAAACAATTAGTATTTTATTCTCTGTGGACATTAGGCTTAAAGAAACGTATCTCTCTTGCAAGATTTTCTGTCTCTAAATTATACTATGTATTTTATTTTACTAAAGACATTGGGATCTTCGGTTCATGTGATGACAAAATAGGCTCGTTGGCTTTCATTAATACCCCGTGAGACTAGTGGTGGCTTACTCTGTCTTTTGTTTTCCGCTAAAAACGCCGTTATGTTGCGTTCGCGTCTGCGTTTTTGCTCTAAGTTGTTTCTCTCCTTGTAACAGGGACTAGGAATAACGGTGTTTGGGATCGCCTATATGTTTGTCCACGATGGTTTGGTGCACAAGCGTTTCCCTGTAGGTCCCATCGCTGATGTCCCTTATCTCCGGAAGGTCGCTGCCGCTCACCAGGTATATAACTCATTGACTTGATCGGTCAACGACAAAAGTATAAACAGTTCCTTTCCCAAAATAGAAACGCATTTCGTTGAAGTCTCCTGAATGAATAGTATTTTATTGGATTCTATTGGTTTTTAACTTTTTATCCATGCGCTTTGTTGTATAATTGTCTGGCGTTAAAAATATAAAACAATGTTTTCGGCGTTCCTAGTTATTGATTTAGAAATTTCATACGCTCGTTCATGATGGTGTTTCAGCTACATCACACTGACAAGTTCGATGGTGTGCCATATGGACTGTTTCTTGGACCAAAGGTGAGTTTTTGGATCTGCTTTAGATTCTCAATCTTCTAATTTATGTTGGTCTTTAATAATTTAATTTTGACAAATGAACTGGTGATTCTAGGAATTGGAAGAAGTTGGAGGAGATGAAGAGTTAGACAAGGAGATTAGTCGGAGAATCAAATTATACAAAAAGAGTTCGAGCTCTTGATTACTTAATTAAAAACAAATTTTACTTCTCTTTTTCTTTTATGGTCTTTTGTCATGATCTGAAATACGGTCTTTGTTGATAAATCATATATGCCGATTTTGATTTTTAATTATAAAAGTAGAAAATTAGGCTAATACTACATAAACACACCATTAATCATCTTAGCTAAAAGTAAATAAATATAAACATACCAATTCGACTGACTATTTATTAGACATATCTTATTCAGTGAATATGAACAAGGCGAGACATTATAGATCTTATACTTATCTGGAATAAATTGAAACATATTATGACTTGCACTAGAAGATCTTTTGCTTATGCATGCACGTTTGCAACCAACAAGTTAATAATATTCATGCATCTACCCAAATTGATGTTTCTGGATGTTTCTTCGTCACGCAAGTTTATTTAAGCTTACGTTCATAGTATGGCCCGCTTCTTCGCGCGATCTCGTGGAAGATGGCGCCATCGAACGTTGCGTGTAACGTCATGATTCATTAATGTTCAAAATAAAAGAAAAGGTTGAAATCAATTGCTGCATGCAATCACTCTCATCTTTTTTTCTTTAACAACATCAAAGATAGAAGATGAATAAGGAGACCCCTAAACGCTCACTAATTAATACTATGCAAAACGAAGTAGTATATAATTAATGATCATTAGTGGAACTGGAGCAAATGTTCTTACACTTCAAACACTGAAGCTTTTGCGAGTGAGTACAACATACGAATATACTGTAGAAGACGAGTAAAGAAGACACGTACAGTCTAGAAGTCGTAACCACTATACAGTCAAAGATATATTAGTGCTATGGTATCAGTTTATTACTTGGCGGGTGAGATCATAAAAAGGGAATAATTCTTTAAAGAAAAAGTTATGGATACGTGTTACGTGCTTAGTCTGTTCTATTAGAACTAACTCACTTTAATTTCACCAGTGGGTACATCACAGTATTATCTCATCATGCTCATCGATTGTAAGTGTAAGTTTATTATGTACACTCCCACGACACTACCCAATTAAATCCCAAGAGATAAGAGGGAGACCAAATTATTTGATGGTGAAAAGTGACAGAGGATGAGGATGAGGTGGCGTGGACGCATAATTAGATTATGACATAAAACGTGCGATATAAAAATTCGATGATAGCTTCTTTTTACACAAATAGGAAGTTCGGTACAGCTTTTGACCAAGTAGCTCCAATATAACCAATAACGCACAAATCAATAATCAATCCTAAATACTACACATTTTGTTAGAAAGTCTAGTGTTTTATATTTCTTTTTTGCTGTTGTAAAGTTTAAGATTCATTCGTGGACGAATGGTAAGCCTTGTTTCGACCGACCAAAGTGACTATATATAATTTTTAAACGTAACCAAATGAGTAAAACGCGTTTTGCAGTGTCCATTTTCCAATCCACAACAATCTCATTAAGGTGTCCAACTTTGCTACGTGTCTTAGAGCATGATTATCCCATGACTCTTAAATGGGTTTCTTAATGATAATTTAGTTATATAAATGTACTTTAGTGGGATTAAGAACTCTAGTTAAGAAACTCTTATTTTGAGTGGTCCAATGGGAGTTTCTTAATTAGAGATTCTTAAAAAAAAAAAATTTTAAGATAAAATTTATTTATTAAATAAAACATATTAAAAGATAACATTTAAAACATAGATTTAAAAGAAAACATAAAAATAAAAATTAGTACAATAAACGAAAATAATTTGAAATAAACATCTCGAACTCAGTTGTTGTTTTCATCACATACAAATTTACTTCATAAATGTTCAACCAAATCAGTTTTGAGTTGGTGATGCATTTGTCTATTACGAATTGTAATTTGAACACCCATCATATTTGAGAGAAGAATGTGAGCAAAAAAATGAAGAGAAGAATGTGAAGAGAAGGAGAAGAATTGATTGTGATTTATAAAGAGAATCAAGTGTGTTTGTGATTTATAAAGTGTCTGTGACACAAGAGAACAACTACAACTTCTCTTGTGATTTATAAATCACCCGCGACACAAGACAACAACAACAACACTTCTCTTGTGATTTATAAACTGTTTGTGCCACAAGACAACAACTACAACAGACACACATATCTCGTGACACTCCAACACACACTCCAACACACACACACACCTTTCCCGAGCCATTCTTGACGTTCTTTGAAGATAGAGTGAGTGATCCTGACATACGAACTAGACAACAAGACCTGCATTACAAGATAAATTTAAACATTTTAGCATGAACAAGATCAACATGAACATTTGAAACAATGAGAAAACAGAACAAAATCAACACCAGGAACATTAGACCCTTGCCCTCCGTATTCAGCTTCACCGAACGAATCTTTCCCACACGAGTAAACGTTTCCACTATCACTTATCAGCATTGTACGGCCAGCACCAGCTGCTGCTTGGATGATTGTAATGATCTGCACAACACACGGTAATAACAATTAACTCTCGAGAGCGTTGATAGCACTTAAGAGGAAGTAGATAGAACAAAGATAAGGTTTCTTAAAACACATTACACAATCACCACAAGACACAATCACCACAAGACACAAGTCCGTGATCCTTCCACTCCCAAGTAACTTTCTACCAACTTCATGCCTCGTGTTTTTTTAGAAACAGCAACCAACTTCATGCCTCGTCTTGTGTCATGTTACCTGCTTAGAAAACAAGACCAAGCCAATCGGGTTGAGACAGTAGCCTTCGGGTCGGATCCTCCAGGGAAAACAGTCTCGACCACCATGACGGGGACGTTTTCACGAAGATGATCATCGGCGGCGAAGGCTGCAGCGGCGGTTAAAGCCAGATCGAAAGCTACTGTACCCACGAGACTGAGCCTATGTTTCAATCTCCAGTAGATACATATCGAACAATCAACAATCAAACACATACAAAAGGTTAATCTAAGCCAATTTAATCACATCAACGAAGATTTGCAAACAGATTCAACTAACGATTAAAAATAATAATAATAAACAAAGACATCGATAAGAGAACGAAAATCTTACTAGTAAAAAAAGGTGAAAGACTCGGCGGCCGGAGAGAAACAGAACGCCGGCGATCAAGCGGGCATCTCTGTCGTTTTTCTTTGAGTCGACGAACACGAGAGAAGAGGAGAGAAAGAAGAGAAAGAAGAGAAAAGAAAGAAAAAAGAGAAAATAAAAAAGTTCCTAAATAACAGCCTGGTGACACGTGTATTAAGAAATCTCTCTATAGTCGGTTGTCAAAACTCTGTATTAAGGATCGGTTACTTTAATTTTCATTTATTTTGATTTAATTAAATGCCTACTTTTGTTTAAAACCTCTACTAAGAACTTGCGATAAAGATGGTCTTAGTGACACTTAAGTTAGCTGAAAATCAATCAAAAAATAATATAATAATTCTTACGCATAAAAATGTTCAGTCTGAGTGAAAGTTACTTATGCAAAACAGGTTTAATCCAACAAACAAACCCCCCCCCCCCCCCCCCCCCCCCCCCCCCCCCCCCCAAAAAAAACGGATGAAATCATTGGTCGAATCAATATATACTAACCATACTTTATGAAACTTCTTGCTATCAACTTTGTTGGCAGATGAAGCATAAGTGAAGATCATGTTTCTTATGAAAAGCTAATGCAGTATTTAAGGAATGCTTTCAAGATGATCTAATGATCTTGTTCTGGCAAAAAGCTTCAAGGAAAGGATACATTTCGAATTCAACATCAATGAATCTCAAGATCTTCAAGTTTTCAATTGTGCCGATAGGCAAGACAGCTCACGTTTGGATCCATCATTCAAGTAAAAAAAGGATAAGCATTTTCTAACATGCACATGTATTATATATATTAGTTCACTTTGTCGATCAGAAAACCTTATTCAATGGCAATGCTGCTTCCATAAGCTCGGGCTGTTCACCTGTATATCATATCTACGGTAAAAGACATGGGACAATGGTAACAAAAACTATACATGATGTGCTTGTTTTCCTCTCAATTGTCTTAACTAAGGCAATCTAGCTAGTGTTCATTTTAGAAACTCAATCCTGATTCCAAGCTTCTAAGTTTTTCACTTTCAAGTTTGAAATAGTCCTGAGGGTAAAAAACCTTACGAAAAACGAATAAAGAGGGATAACCCTCCAAATAATCCATGAGAGCTGATTTTTTAAGAGTTGTTGTGAACGGCTCGTGTTAGTCGTTTAAACGAGACTTGAGTAGAAACCAAATCAAATCAGGGATCGACACAAGACAAGTACTTGTCACTATTTGGCTTGACTTATTTAAGTAGTAGTATTTGTATTTGGTATATATTTGACTTGTTAGAAAATATATATGAAACAAATATTTTTCACGAGTAACAAGTACTTTCTAGCAAATAACAAGTATTTTTAAAAAATAGGTAACGAATAACAGGTAATAAGACAACTCCCAAAACAAATATAAAGAGAAATAATGATACTTGATTCTAACTTGCAGATAATAAATTTTGTTGACTTGTTATTTGACAACCTCAAGTTCTTGATTTTTCAAGACGGATACGAATCAAATAACAAGCCAAATACCAAGTAATCATGTCCAGCCCTACCAAATCTTAGTGTAGTGGTGCAGAGTTTGTCAAGTAAGCTACAAGACTGAAACTAATGCTTATGCAAAACTTGCTGATCCTCCTGCAGATTTAAGAATGTAAAAACATCATGGTAGTTAATTGTCAAGTTGATTAAAAATTGACTCTTAAAAATTTAGGTGTAAAATTGCCCCCAATTTGGTTTTGGTCTAGTGTAATATTAATAAATCTCAACCGTAGGAACGAAACAAAATATCAAATCTAACGGCTGTTAGCAGATCTATTACGAGGAAACAATCTGACACACGGTCAAGTCAATATTGGAAACTGTAGTAGACCATCTAGACATAACTCGCCACATGGCTTAATATGATTGGATGATTAGAAGACGGTCTTTTGTGTTCTTTGTTGATCATCTCACGGCTCTGTTCTGTCTCTTTCCTCTTCTCTATCTCATCAGTCATTACTTTCTTCTCTTCATCCAGATAACAAGCATCTCTCTCTGTATTTTCGATCATCTTGAGAAGGATTCTTTTGAGGTTGCCGCTTCTATGCCAACGTGTAGAGGTTTGGATCGAAACTTGTATCATCTTCAATTTCCTTATATCTTTTTCAATCGAATTGACTTAATCGTGCGATTGAATTCTGATCCAACTTGAGTTTCTGAGTCAGATCTTACTTTCTTTCGTTTGATTGCTTTCAATCTTTGAGATTTTTCTTGAAGTTTTGAGGTTTAATTTGATTATTTTCTCTCTGTGGCATTCTCGCTGTATGTTTATATGAGTTGTTGAAGTTTGGTGGCAATTAAGGGATTCAATATTCATCAAAAAATGATCAGGCTTTAGAGAATGTGATGTATCTCCTATATCTTGTGTTATCGTTGACTTGTCTTGAAATCTATATAGCCGTTGACTTTATTTTACTTCCTTTAAGATTTGGTCTCTTGAACACAACATTGGTTTCTACAACCGTTAGCTTCTTATAAATGCTGTGGTGTGTTCGGCCTAGTAAAACTATGATTCTCCTTTAAGCTTCTCTGTGTTTCTCCTTTGCAGCTTTAAAACTAATAAAGTAATAATTAATTAATTGCCAAATGCAGAAAATGGGCGAGTCTAAGGGGTATGGGAGAGGAGGACGAGTGATTCCAAATGTTAATTCTTACAACGTCTCTCTTCAGCTGTCTCCACTTGTTTCTTTTTGGGATTGTATTGTCCGAACCATGAGGTATTCCTATATACCAGAGTGGTTGTAGTAGTTCTTGACATCCTTCTACTACGAGTTTATTTAGTTAAAGAGTTATAGATAATAGTATAAGCAAGCAAGCATGGATCACGTGGTGTGCAAGCAAGTTCAGCCAGTAGCTAGGAAAGTGAAGAAGAAGAAGAAGGCACATGGTAAAGATGAGTCTGACCGCGTCAAACAAGCTGAGAAGAAGAAGAGACGTCTTGAGAAAGCTCTTGCTACTTCTGCAGCCATCAGAGCTGAGCTTGAGAAGAAGAAGCAGAAGAAACTTGAAGAACAACAGAGGTTAGATGAAGAAGGTGCTGCTATTGCAGAAGCTGTTGCTCTTCACGTCCTACTGGGTGAAGACTCTGACGATGATTCATCTCCAGTCATGTTTGGTGAAGAAAAGGGTTTCAAGATGGATATGTTTAGAGGTGAAAGCTATGCGGTTCAAGGAATTGGGTTTGTGTCAAACGGTTGTGGATTAGGAGACAGTAACTGGTCGCCATTCGCTAGTGATGTTTGGGATGACAACATGGGTGTATCAGCTGATTTGATTGCTGCTCAGGCTGTCTCGTCGCTACATATATCTAAAAACAGTGACGGGAACACCTTTGTGTTCAATGGGATGTTCCGGGGATGATAAATACCATGATTCCAGATTTGGTTTGCTAAAAGAATCATGAATGTGTTATGATATAAGTTACTGTGTTGTTTATTTGTATAGCCGTTTTGGTTGCTTTGATGTGAGATTACTCTGTTGCTTACACTATGTTTTCATTGCGAGTTGTATTCATTTACATGTTTAAAACTCTTCTTATCTGAATTGCATCTATATTTTATTTATATCACAAAAAAAAAACTTTTTAACTGTATGCAAACCAAATGCCAAGACTTGCTTGGTTACTTCTCAACAAAATCACACCTTCTGATGAAAAAAAAGAGAGATGGTTTCCAGTGGTGTGACACAGTGATGGAGAGATGATTAACTTTTGGACCGGTGAATATATATTTAACCATATGAATGCATTATGGTTGCTTGCCTTGGTATGGATCTTACTGAAAGATTAAAGCCTCAGAGTCACGGCTTTGTTTTTGCTGATTGGGGATTTGCATGATTTGCATCTTCATCCTGGCCAGGATTGGCCTTTGGTGAACTGGATGGGCTCGGTTCACAAGTTAAAGATGATGATGATGTACTGTGTGTTTGGGTTGGTGACAAAAGGTTTTTAAATTATGAATTAAACACAGTAGGGACGACGAAGACCAAAACAAGAAAGCTGGACCATGGGACCATAGTAGTAGTTTCCGTAGAAACACCCCTAAGGAAAAAAAAAAAGGTGTTTCATTCTCGGACTCTTCTTCCAATGTTATTGATCAGTGCATCCGACGACCCATACGTTACGTAACCCACTTCTTTGGCTTCTAGAAGGATTAAGCAACTTTCCTACCTTACATATGCTACCAGCATGAAAGTGGAGCTATGTCTTTAACCTTTTGGAAGTTAAAATTGATGGACAACTGTAACATCAGATTTCAAGTATAAGATGATGTACATGAAAATGTTTACAATAATTGATTTGATTACTTTATATTAATAAAATACTTTTTTATTTTCTTGGTCACTTATTTACACCAATTTTTTTTTTCAAAATTAAATATACTTAAGCTGGAATACTTTCAAGATGAGTAATCTATCAAAAAATGATTTCCAATATTGTGGAAATAAGATCAAAGCATATAGAAATTTCACATGATGATTGTATGAATAGTAAATAAGACTTTTCCGAACCTTAAAAAAAATAACAACATACCTACTAGGCCTGGACGTTCGGTTTTCGGTTCGGTTTCGGTTCGGTTCTTTCGGTTTTCGGTTCGATTTCGGTTTAGTTCTTTCGGTTTTTCGGTTTAGCGATACAGGAACCATTCGGTTATCTATGAAATTCGGTTTGGGTCAGGTTCGGTTCTTTTCGGTTTCGGGTCAGTTCAGATAACAATTATAAGAACCGACTAATATCCAATAAATTTGTGGTTTCAATTCAGTTACGGTTCGGTTCCGGTTTTTTTGGTTAATTTTGGATGATTCGGGGTAAAATAATTTATTGGGGATTTTTTGGATATATAAATAGGGTAATTCAGATAAATTTTATTACTTTGGATAAAAATTATTCGGGTAATTCGGTTCTTTAGGATAATTTGGATAATTTAAAATACTCTAGATAAAAAAATTATTCGAGTATTTCGATTTTTTTGGATAGTTCGGTATATAAGTAGTGAGTTTTGAATATTTAGTATTTTTAATACTAAATATAATTAATATTTTTAGGTATATAAATTTTATTTAAGATATTCGGATATCCATTCGGTTCTCAGTTCGGTTTTTTGGTTATAGAAATATAGGAACCGTTCAGTTATCTTTGAACTTTGGTTCAGTTTCAGATTCGGTTTTTCGGTTCGGTTCCGGTTCGGTTTTTGGTTTTCGGTTTTTATGCCCATGCCTAATACCTACCGTTTCACAAAGTAAAACGCACATGCCCAGTGAACAAACATGGGAGTCTGTCGAGGCCGGGACGTTACAACAACTTGCTAAATACTATCACTAACCAATGAGTAGTAAATGTATTATTAATAACCTTCATGTGATTCTTCTTCTATACAACCAAACTTTTCTCTCCCTCTCTCCCTAGTAAATGCTTTCTGTCGTTTGCCAGGAAAGAGGCATTAAAGGGAGGTACGACGCCAACATGTCTCTCTCATCTCAACGTTTATTTGGTTGCTTCTTTTATGAATCTTTGATTCATATGCCAAACGTCGCCACCGGTTAGCCTTACCAACCAAATCCCATTTCGAAGAAAGTTTCTCCAACACTTTCTTTCTTTCTCTCTCTCTTTTCCATTAACTATTATCATTCTTCCCAAACTCTAAACATACTATTAAGAAAAAGATTTATGCTCTATAACTATGGATAAATATGGTTTTATCCTATTTTTAGACTATAGTAGGTAATAAATCAAGTTATTCCGAGAATATTAACTTCCTTTTTGGCATAATATCAAATTTAAAGGCTAGCATGCAACCAATGTATTCAAAACATTACATTTCAAATCTTCAATTTTTTTCTTGGCAAAAAATGATATTTTCCGCAAACTGTCATATATAATTGACTTGTTGTGAAAACAACTAATATATATATATTTATTTACAGGATAATAAAATAAGATTAGTATGCAAAAACGAAGGGTGGAGAGAAGTGTGTGATCCAACGTCTTTGTTATATAAAACCAAACCTATTAATTCGCAACAGACATTGACTCAAAAAGAGATAAAAGACTTAAAAGAGAGGCTAGTGAGTGAGCAAGCGTAGGTTTAACGTTTGTGACTCAGAGGAGGAGATGGAACCGACGACGCCGCTTCTTGAGCACGGTGGTGGCGATACGGTAGATGAAGATTACTCGCCCGCGAGGACGTTGAGCGACGTGAAGCGAGTCTTTTCTATGGAGTCGGCCAAGTTGTGGAAGATCGCTGCTCCGATAGGTTTTAACATCATCTGCCAGTACGGTGTTACCTCCTTCACCAACATCTTCGTCGGTCACATCGGCGAGATAGAGCTCTCCGCCGTCTCCATCTCTCTCTCCGTCATCGGCACCTTCTCCTTCGGCTTCTTGGTACTCTCTCTCTCTCTAGATTCCTTATAACTCAGGTCATGAGCATAGACAAATAAAATATTAGCTTATAGTCTCTAACATTATAAAATTCATTTACATTTCTTTTTGAAACACAAAAGTAATTTACATAGACCTCCAAATTTATTAAAAAAAGAATAATTAACTTTTTTTATTAAATTAATTATCTATAAAAATTTCAGGACAGACATGATCAAATATTTTGTTGAATCTTGATGAAACTTGCTTTGGTGTAGCTTGGCATGGGAAGTGCACTTGAAACACTCTGTGGCCAAGCCTTTGGAGCTGGTCAAGTCAACATGTTAGGCGTCTACATGCAAAGATCATGGATCATCTTATTCGTTTCATGCATCTTCCTCCTTCCTATCTACGTCTTCGCCACACCGGTCTTGAGACTTCTCGGTCAAGCAGAGGAGATAGCTGTAGCAGCTGGAGAGTTCACTCTTCTAA
Organism: Brassica napus; assembly: GCF_020379485.1. Lineage (NCBI taxonomy): Eukaryota > Viridiplantae > Streptophyta > Magnoliopsida > Brassicales > Brassicaceae > Brassica > Brassica napus. The sequence continues at coordinate 26,825,231 of NC_063436.1, read as the reverse complement.
CTATCCCTCAGCTCTTCTCGATGGCCTTCACTTTCCCTACCTCCAAGTTCCTTCAAGCGCAGAGCAAAGTCATCGCCATTGCTTGGATTGGTTTCGTTGCTCTTATCATGCACGTTGCTATGCTCTGGCTGTTCATAGTTGTGTTTGGTTGGGGAACAAACGGTGCCGCTTTGGCGTTTAGTATTACGAACTGGGGAACAGCGATCTCTCAGATTGTTTATGTGATTGGTTGGTGTAATGAAGGGTGGACTGGCTTGACTTGGTTGGCTTTTAAAGAGATTTGGGCTTTTGTAAGGCTCTCTATTGCGTCTGCTGTTATGCTTTGTCTTGAGCTTTGGTATATGATGAGTATCATTGTCCTAACTGGTCGTCTTGACAACGCTGTCATCGCTGTTGATTCCCTTTCTATATGGTTAGTGACTTTCACAAAAAATGCTTTTGTATACTAATCATATTTTACTATCACGTAATATTTGAAATATTTTGACATTTCAGCATGAATGTTAATGGTGTGGAGGCTATGTTGTTCATTGGAATAAACGCTGCTATAAGGTACCGACATTGTTTAGGTAACTATATATTAGACTTATGAAGCTAATGTGTTGTCTACCTGTGTTAGTGTCCGTGTCTCTAATGAGCTTGGGTTAGGCCGTCCACGAGCAGCTAAATACTCTGTCTATGTAACGGTGTTCCAGTCTCTCCTCATTGGTCTTGTCTTTATGGTGGCTATCATCATAGCCAGAGACCATTTTGCTATCATCTTCACAAGCAGCGAAGTACTAAAACGGGCAGTGTCTAAGCTAGCTTATCTTCTTGGTATAACCATGGTTCTCAACAGCGTGCAGCCAGTTATTTCCGGTAACACAATAATATCTTTTCTTCCATCAAAAACCAAACCAGAGGTTTTCATCACATCATAATAACAGTCTCTTGGCTTAATTCATTAGGTGTGGCTATTGGAGGTGGTTGGCAAGGCTTAGTGGCTTATATCAACTTGGGTTGTTACTACATTTTTGGCCTTCCCTTTGGGTATCTTCTTGGTTACAAAGCAAACTTGGGAGTGATGGTAAGTAAAAACATGCTTAAAATTTACTGTAATGCAACCTTTCAAGTTCATTAATAGTGATTATACTTTAATAATGTTTTCAGGGACTTTGGGGTGGAATGATAGCAGGAACAGCGCTTCAAACGTTGTTACTGATAGTTGTTCTGTACAAGACAAACTGGAATAAAGAGGTAAGAACCTTATTAAGACACAAAACCGTATCCATACACACTTGTCCATTGAGATTCGTTAATAAATAATTGTGATGAACAGGTGGAGGAGACAATGGAACGTATGAAGAAGTGGGGAGGGAGTGAAACAAAGGATTTAATTGCATGATTTGTGGTTTCTCTTTTGTTTAGCTTTGAAAATGAATGAATATGTAGCTCTAAGGCTTTTTTTGTTTGTGTTCTCTCATTGGTTTGGTACCACCAGTAGAAACTTTATTAGGCTCTAGGAAACTACTCGACCAGTGAAGTAACAAACGGTGCTTTTGTTATTTTCTTCCAAAAGAAAAGATAAATGCAACTGAACCTACCAAATGTCAGGTACATCTGCTCATCTGACTTAAATGTATCAACCAACCTATTTAAACTTTCACATGAATTCAAACAACCATGTACTAACTTATGAATTCAAAGAACCCTGTACTAACTTTTTATGAATTCAAGACTTGTACATCTTATACAATAAAGTTGGGTTTTCTCTCACCTCCTGCAGCCACATCACCATAAAGAGTGGGGCATTTCGTGACACGTATCAGCACACCAAGCTGTTTCCGATTTTTTTTTGCTTCAGGTCTATTAATCCGTTTATTTCATCTGGGCTTTTATTACATTTGCAGATTAAGCCCAAATCTTAAATGTGGCGGCTCCAGTTTTAATTTTCACGCTGCAGAGTTCGAAGATGGACCTTAAATGTTTAATGAGTAGTTAAATCTAGCATAATAGGCCCATAAATGATTCACCCTTCTTCCATATCTCCGTCGTTTCGAGGTCACGAGCACTGCCGTGTTTTTGGAACCGTGGATTTAAGGCAAATCCTCCCAATTGTGTAACTGTCCCGGTAACGCTTCCCATTCGTCTTCACCGACGCCGTAACGCTCCTCCTCCTAATTCATATCTAATGTTATTCCTTGATAGTCTGATACGTCTGCTTCGATTTTGGGCATTGATATCCTGCTGATTAATGGGAAGGTATGTCGAATATCTCTTTGTTTATCAAATTAACAGAACGAGTTTATGGATTTTGTAGTTTTCTGATCCATCTTACCCCTTCGCAGTCAACGCTAATCCAAGCCTATCAACGTTTGCCACTTGAACACCTTTAGGGAAATCTTGAAAGAGAGATCATGAGCAAGATTTTTTGATGTTACACCAAGCAACACGAACATCAGGTCTGTTGACGCCCCTGTTGCTATTAGTTTTACGGACCAAACCATGTTCGTTGAGATTGCTGCGACGGTGGAACAGAATCCGAGAGAGAGCTTCTGGTGGTTCTGCAACTTTGACACAATCTGATTTGGCTAACACAAACACCGACTTGCCAGGTTCAGTTTAATCTAATTCCTTTAAAAGCACACCAAATAACATTTTTACATAACCCAGGAAAGAAGTCTTCATTTAAGTGGTGGTTTGCAGATAACGTTGGGGAACTTATGGGTATACAAACCATTTTCAACGAAAAGAGTCAAAGCACTCAACGCATAATGGCAAGTTGGCAACGATAAGAATTGAAGGTATATATCACCTCTTCAACATTCATCTCTTTTACAGTTTAGAAAGAGTTAGACAGAGTTTCTCTGATATCACTAACTCTAAAACTCAAGAGGAGTTTAATCACCAAGAAAATGGGTTAGATCCGTTTGGACAAGTAAACCGGCTGACCAAGTTTGCCATCTCATTCTGGATTTGTCTAGAGTCTCTACTTTTGATCTCATTGTCTACAGTTAATTTATTGGTTTCGATTTTGGTTTTTCAGATCAGGAGAATATAGCAGTGTTTTCTTTGATTAACAAAAATTAAAACAATTTAGCTAAGAAAACACGAGTTAAATTCGAAGGAATACACAAATTGAAGACATGTTTTGGTTTGATTCAGTGTCTGAACAAAAAAAAAACAATATCTTTTTCTTTATTTTTGCAGGAGATCAATAAAGCTAGAAACAAGGTGAAACCAGAAGTTATTGCTCATGCTCACATGTTTTGGTTAATTAATTTCTGAACTTCCTTTGTTTCTTTGGTGGTTTTATCTAACAGCTATAGGAGCATCAACTGCACACAAGGCATAGGCAGAAAAAGAGATATCTGAAACGAAAAGATTTTCACTAAAGTTTAAATTATCAACGTTCTCTAGGGTCTATGGTTTTTTCTTTGATATGTTACAGAAGACAGTTACGAAGGAATGGGGTTCTCCTTATTTCTCTGGAGAGAAACCCTTTTTTGATGTATGATTTCTCTTCAAGAGTTGAGAACTTTAGTTGTTGTGAACAATCAGAAAGTTTCTTTACTAAAGAAGGTTTTGTGGTTTGAGATCAGAAGCAAGTTTGATCGTTAATGTGAAACTGGTTTATTGCTGTAAATTGGATGAAAGCTATTTCTGTGTGTTTTATTTTGTCTCAGTGTTTGTTGTAGCTAAGGAAATTATCTATAATGTTTTGGAGAAAACCTGGTTATGCTCTGAATGAAGATAGAGACAACAAACGATTGGGTGATGTCCGTCGACTAATATTCAAAAGCAACGACAAACAAGTTGAAGAAAGAACAACTGATGATGTGTTACAGCATGTCTTGCTCATGTTCGGCCAACCACTGCTCCTGGTTTTTTGATTTTCAATGGTTCGTGTATAATAACATTTAACTACAGAGGATAGTATAGAGATCTCAATTTTTTAAAGAATAATATGATAAGTTTATCATTTGGTTTGAACCTCTCACACTAATATCTCTGTCCACCCGATTCACTCGCACGAAACTTTATGATCTCATATGATGTCGCTATTATTTGTGGTACCATTCAAAATATATTTTTGTTTTCACTAAATTATAAAAAAATTAAAAATAAAGTTTATTTTATTTTCGCGAACAGATTTGATTCGACTAAAAACATATTTTATTGAAAATCCGAACATTGATTATCTAGATAGTCTCAAAGCAATTCAGATTGTAAATTGTCGATTCAGACGAAACGAAAAAAAATCACATATAGTTTCAAAAACCCATATATCTGATCCGTGCTGAATACTAGAATAGACTGTCACACTGTTCCTTCTCGGAAATAAATCATGTTTATATAAGAAAAACTATAGTCTCACACACTTTACATTTATCTTTTTATATGAAGTTCTTTTGGATCTTCATCTTAGTTAATTTGGATTGTGATTAGTATTTCCTCTTTTTGGTTTTTAAGTGAACGTTTTGATTCATAGATTTAACAAGGACGTCGGACATTAGACTGGTTTTGCTTGCTTGAATGTGTAAGAAACACGATTAGAAAATTCTTTATACCTTTTTCTTTTAAAAGAATGTTGAATTTTATTCATTTCAAAAAACAGTTGTTTAAAGAATGTGGTCTATGGTTTTGTTTTATAACTCAACCGACATTTGGATTGAAAAAAAAAAGAAAAACAAAGTTGTTCCTGCAGATAAAAAAAAAATATTTTTTTAGAAAAACAGAGCTTCAGTTCTTCCTTTTACTGACGGAAAACAGAGCTTCAGTTCTTCATTTTTTGGATTATATTAACAACGTCTTCTCTTCTTCTTATATGGCAAATATAAATTATATACAACTATAAAAAACATAAAAAATAGTTTTGTCCAAAAGTTAGATAACTAATATCATTTCGTACTCATTCTTGTCTAAGGACCAAGATCCATGCTTGCATGATTGGTCTTTTTTGTGAAACGATTACTAAAATTAAAATAGATAGTGGGTCCAAACCGGCCCATTACCCAGAGTTCATACAACAACTAAATTACAACAACAAGCAAAAGAGATTGGTCTTTGGTGATAGTTTTGTAACCTATTAATAAACCCATTTTTTGTCGCAATATAATACCATTCAATTAAGTAAGTGCATCTCCAATAGAACTCTATAATCTCTTATGCATTATATACTATAATAGAATAACTCTATTATAAAATAACACCATTTGAGCAAATCCACATAGCTTCAAAGGGTGGTCACATCCAAGGGACGTACGTTTATGGTGTTCTCCTCATGGCCGGCGAGACTGAGAACGGAGTGAAAATCATCAACAAACTCACCGATGATAAAGGTATTTCAGTGGTGGAAGATTGCATGGCAAATTTCCAGCGTTCTATGGCACGCCCCTTTCTTCACATGAAACAAACCTATGTGAGTTCAATGCAGAAAATGTGGCCACATCTAAACTGCCATCCTCAAGAGGGAGCTGATACCATGGTCTGCTCCAACTGTTTTCATTTCTTCTTGCTGATCGAGTTCTACAAGATGATGTCGGGATTCAATGATCTCATGGATTAAAGAACATGCTATACACCAAAACGTTCTTTGCGTTTACAAGTTCACGTTCTTCATAACCTTTAAATTTCTCATTTTGGATTTTTGGTACACGTTCAAGATTCGAATAGATCTTCAATTTGTATTCCTTGCTTACTTTGTTTTCATTTTGCATTTCCCATTAAAATACTTTTTAAAATAATACGAAAAAAACATTGATATAACATGACAAAATATATATATATACTTCCCATGCAATGAAGCATGCAAAATAGTCAAGATGATTTGTTTTAAATGACAAATTTATTGTTATACAAGCACAATCTTTTTTAAAAAAATGAATGTTATAGAATTACTATTTGATAAATTGTGTATGAAATCCAATGTCATTAAAAATAAAAAAAACCTACTATTTAATAAAACGTTTTGAAAACTAATGTTATTGAGAATAGTTAAAATTATAATTTTCAGGAGACTTCTAATCATTTTAGAATGTTTAAGTAAATTTTCTTATTTAAAAAAAAACAAATCTCATAATTTTATATGTGATTTTAGAATGGTCTAACAAAAATCATCATTAAAACTCAATTGATCTAAAATAATTAAATTTACTAACAATCAATTTCCAGTGAATGCATGAATGATTACGATTATCGAAGACTGAAGAAGTGAACGCATGAATGATTATCACGATCAGCATTGCTTATCTTCCTCACAGAAGTTCGACAATCTAAATGCCTCATTGATCTTCCCATTGATATGTACACAAAAAAACGCTGAGAGGATCTAAGATGGTTACTGAGATATTTATTTCCAGTGACGTAGAATATTTATTTTAAATTTAATTTATCAGTTCTTTCAAAATGCTCAGTTTAAGAGCTCAACCCCTTTATGCTCAACCCCTTTACCATAACTTAGTAAAACGAAATTGAAAATAAAGAAAACCGCATGGATACAACACCAGATATTACACTGAGATACGAAACATGAGCTCATATATCAACTCCAAAATATAAACACTTAAAAACACTAACTTCCCGTAAAGACTATACCAATTTAAACACTTTTTAAGATGCAAAACCTTTCAACAACACTCAACTACATCACTCCTAACAACTAAATACCAAAACACAAGATTTTAAAAATTGGATCAAATAAAATATCCGAACCCGGCGCGTAGCGCCGGAAGACTTCTAGTTTCCAATATATAATTGCTTTAAGAAATTTTTTATTTTACATAAGTATAAGATATTATAACTTTTCTTATTTGTATAAACAAATAGTCAGGATGGCCGAGTGGTCTAAGGCGCCAGACTCAAGTTCTGGTCTTCGAAAGAGGGCGTGGGTTCAAATCCCACTTCTGACAATTTTCATTTTTTATTAATGTTCATTTTTTTGATGAAAACTGGTTTTAATACTACCACTAAAGCTAGCATAGTTTTTATCCTGCTACCTTCTGTGTGCTCATTTCATGAATACAAGTAACACGTCCTCGTTCACTAAATAAAGAGTTGTGAATCATCATTAAACATAGTTGCTTACAGTTACAGGTATTGGTGGTATGTGGATATGGCCGTGACGAAGCAAATCCCTGGTTCAAGAATATATTTTCTCTTTTTTTTTCTTAACCTCACCATTGACATTCATTCATCACCACGAGGGTGAAAGTCGGTTCATGTTATATCTCTACTATTAAAAAGGAAGCAGTCCCAAAAAATCTATTTATGAAAGGTTGTTGGACATATTCACTAGACTTAACTATTTTTTTGGTCTCACCCTATATTTCTCTAACTATACACTAATCAATTACCTTATATTTCTCTAACTATAAAATAACCAATACTCTTATTTAATACTCAACTTACTATAATACACCAAAGATTTATACATCAATATTATTAATTCAGAATCATTGATATATTTTACCCCTATTTTTCCTTGGAATATTACTTTTGTGTCACTAAACCTATTAAAAAAACAGATTATTTTATAACTGATTTAATAATCACACAACCCAAGATCATTTTTCTTTAACAAAAGCAGTTACTATAAAAACATTTGGATTTATTGGTAATTAAAGTCTGAACAATACCATACTTTTAATTCATATTAAATGTTTTATGACCCAAACTAACATAAAAACATGATGCAAGTACGGTTAACAGAAAGTTAAAAACATGATACCATTCGACGGTCAAAACATATTAACTTCCAATTACGATTAGAAAAATACTTCACAGTACAACAACAAGCTTAATTATATTTCAAAATTATAGCTTTTTCTTTGAAAACCTTCCTAGGTTATTTTTGTAATGAAAATCTTTTACAACTGGGTTTATTAGGAGAAAAAGTTTTGTATAAATATTTTCTCAGAAAATTATAGCATTTTAGAATGTTTTTTATGTTTAAATAAAATATATTTTTATTTTTAACATTTATAGGTAACTCAACTATACTCAACTTAATAATAATTTTATTTCTAAAACTCAAAAATTTAATCTTAATATAGTAATTATAAAACCTATAAACTAGAATGTATAACATAAAAAAATGTAGTTTATTCAATTTTATATCTTAGTAAAATTTATATGAGAAATTTAATCAAATTTTGAAAATTTTTATCATGTTATTTTAGATTTTTACCATGTCATCTGGTATAGATTCACGAGTTAATATGGATTTTAGATTTTAAAGGATTTTAAATAATAGATTTTTATTAAATTGAAACTAGATTATATATAGTGACTGCGTTTACTGGTTTGACTGTGGATATCACTTATTGGTGTTTTGGTACCTTTTAGTAGAAAATTAGACTGAATGTTGAGGACTTATTAAGATATTTTTTTTAATATTTGAAAAAAATGTTTGAGTAATTTGTTTTTATTGGATAATTCAGCTTATAAATAGTATATTTAAGATATTTGGATATTTAGAAATTACATATAATTAATATTTGTAGGTATATAATTTGTATTTTAAAAATTCAGGTATCTATTTATCTTGGTTCTAGAGATATATGATATGTTCGGTTATTTATAAATTTTGGTTCAAGTTTGGTTTCATTTTTTTAATTTGGTACGGGTTGATTATTCGGTTCCGAATAATATGGCCAAACTATCTTATATAAATATTTATATTAAAAATTATTAAATTCAAAAAGCGCGGGTCAAAATCTAGTTTATGATTATAATTCAAACAAACAAGTCAGGAAATTTTATAAAACTTTTTCTAAAACCCAGTTCTGATTAAATAAGTTCAGGATTAAAAAGCCTAAGAGCATCTCCAATGTATAACTCCATCTTTTTTTTAATGGAATAAAAGTGAAAATTGAGTAAAATTGCTTTAACCCTATGGAGTGATGAACAAACAAAAAATAGATTAGTAACAAGGTTCAAAAAGTATACATACTCAAAACTTGGATAAAAAACCTAAAACCTTAGAGATTCTAAAGGGAGGAAAGATAGAAGCAAAATCTGAGGAACAAAAAAGGAGTGAACCAAATCTAAAAAAAAAAAAGAAGGAATCTCTGAACTACTAAGCAGCAGTAGCAGCCTTGACCTTCTTAGGCGCACGGTAGGTACCAACGACGCAAGCATGGTCACGCTCAAATGGCTCAAGAGTCACTTGCTCTGCTGGCTTGAACTGCTCTTGTTGCAGCTTCTTCACTTCGCTCTGAAACACAGCTTCTGCTGGAACTGTTGAATCGATACAGTTAGCCTGCAAAAACGAGAGAGAAACATGTTTACTAATCTTTTGTCCGAAAATGAACGTTCAAAGTTTCATGAAAGAATGTTTGTGGAATGCTACTAACCTTGATTGAGATAACAAAGTGACCTCCTGTTTTGAGGAAGAAATTTGCATTCAAAGCCACGATCCTAGCCTATTTAAGGGTTTTTAAGAGAACAAACAACATTTCATAAAGAACAATCATTACATATAAATATAATATAATAGCAACTCTTGAAACCAAAATGACATTAGAAACTTTGAACAAGAAAAGCTAAATTGCATCATCAGCTCCAATCAAATTATCAAATCAAAAACTAATGACTAAAATATTATTGATTTATCTACACCAGTGAAACCAAAACCGATTCTGAATTTGTATTTTTCAAAAATAGATATTTAGTTTGAAAACCAAAAAATAGTAAATGCAAAATGTACAGAACATATACTACAGTTGCCATTTTTTAAGAACAAGACATAAAAATCCGAAAAGAAACCAAAAACTGAAACTATATTTAAGAAAAGAGAAACAAGATGTTCTTAAGCATCAGAAACTTGGAGTTTGCATCACCCATGATGATCTGAAGGGGAATCCAAGTAAAGCTCATCATTTGCTATCATTAGAACACCGTTCTAATTGCCACCAAATACAAAATATAATGCTAGACAGCAAAAGTTTTTTAAGCAACTCTGACTTCAGTATCAGATCATTCCCAGTGTAAAGGTGTAAGAAAAGCAAACCTGATCAGGCTGAGCAACATCAGCGAAGATAACATCAACCATGCCTACGAGCATTCTGTATTTAGTAGGGTGTCTAGCATCTTCAATGATGGGAATAACATTAGTTCTCTTCTTAGCCATGTTCACCAAGTCTCTACCACTTCTGTGAGAAAACTCAACCGCGTAAACACATCCCTCCTACAATATCACAAAGACAACGTTTATGACTTATAATCATCAACAAACATAGAGGCTAAGTTTTGCTTACAGGTCCAACAATATCAGATACATGGGAGACTGTAGTTCCAGAGGCAGCACCAAGGTATAGAACTTTAGCACCAGGTATCTACATTGAAACATAAAACAAGCAATACATGAACACTTCCCACAGACATCAGCATACATAAGATTAACAAAAGAGTCCAACTTACGATATAAATGTTATCAACACCACCGAGAATAGCAGCGGCCAACTTAGAACGGAAAGGGTTCCACACCCTGTACTCAGTCTTGGTTCCATCCTCATTCTGTAGATTCAATCAAAAACCAATTAAGAAAGAGGTAAACATACAAACAGAAAGTATCAATCAATCATCTAATAACATACCTGAACAGAGATTCTCTTCTCGTTGTAAACAGCTTCACCAGGAACCAAGTTTTTAGTAACAAGAGCATCTTCTTTACTCTTTGCAATGAACACTCCAGCGTGTCTGTGTGGCTCCACAATCACTTTGCTGCCTCCCTTCATTCCTCCACGTCCTGGTGCTCCTCTTCCGCGACCAGGCTCTCCTCTACCTCTTCCTCTCATGCCTCTGCCGCGTCCACGGTCTCCAAAACCTCTTCCTCTACCTCCAGAGCTACCTCCCCGTCCACCACTAAACCCACCGCCACCACGTCCACCGCTGAACCCACCACCACCACGTCCTAAAACACAAAGCAACATTAAAGCAGAAACTCAATATTCTCAATACCCAATTGACTTTTTAGCTAAAGGGAACAACTTTGATGTTCAGTTCAGCTAAACACAAAGAGTTCCGACAAAACTAACAGAGAACTAGCTATTGTTACGACGGAGACAAAAACTAAACTATGGAGTCAAAAGAAGCGGCGACTAGGGTTCTTACCACCAGTTAGAGGAGGTCTCATGTTTGCTTGAGAAGGAAGAGACAAGTTTCAAGGGAGAGTTTAGTGACGTCGTAAGCAATTAACCTAGCTAGCGCAATGTGATTGTTTTTATACAAGTGCGTCTCTAGGGTTTTAGTAGAGGCCTTAACCATTAAGGCCTTACCTTCAGAGCACCATTGACCCTAAAACCCAATGTGTTTTTATTTTTCTATTTTTTTGGTCTATAAAAAAAAAAAATTTAAAAACTAATCGTAGAACGTTACGTGTCAGTTGTAAGGCTTGTGAACAGTACAAAAACTCACCAACAATCGCCTCTTAATTGATAACGGTAAGAGACGGTTTCTAAAAAGTTGGTAGAGCCCACACACATCTTTTACCTTTTTACTTAAAAACCCAGCTAAGATCTTTCGTTAATGCTGCTTTTGGTTGCTTGGCGTTGATTATTCTTTATTTACGCATATACTCTTACTTTATGTTTGGGCCTTGACTTAAGCTCATTGTGTTGGGCCTTAGTATGAAACATCTCTTCCATAGGGTTTACAAGCTGCCTTGTTTATACTTATTATATTTGGGCACTAATCTTATAGTTTAGATGTTAATACGAAGCAACTTCCGATGTTGACCCAACTCTATAGATTAATATTTGATAAATTAAAAAAAAACAATAAATAAATAAATGTATTCGGCTTTAAATTGGACCATAGTAAAATAAGACATGAATCAATACAATAATAAGATAATAATCAAATAAATGATAATTTAATTTCTAACAGAACTGATAGATTTTTTGTTTTAAATGAAACTGGTAGATTTTTTATTTAAAAAAAAAATTGATAGATATACGCTTTAGCCCAGTTTTTTTTTTACCACCAGCTACGAGTCTACGACCGCTTGGATTACTAAAAGTCTAAGCAGAGCCGTGCCTTATGTGTTACTAGAAAGGCATTTGCCTCAGGCCTCACAAAAAAATAGATATTTTAGGGGCCCCAAGTTCTTGTTTAGGGTATTGGTAATATAAGTTTAGCATGATGTTATTTTCGCTTGAATTCATGTTAGGATTTTAATTACAATTCACAATAGATATAGGACCTTAAACAATGAATACATGCCAAATCTTGTGTATGGAAAGCGACTGAAGAGAATCTTAATGATTTTATTGTGACTTAAGTTAGATAGGAAAGTTTCGTTCAAAAAAAAATTAAATAGAAAAACATTTTATAATAGTGTTGAACTGCTAATTAGTTATTTTAGTTAATAATTTTATAAAATACATCCAAAAATGTATTGATACTATTGAATGGCCTAACTATCATATACTTATATGAAATTATTTTCTTATAAATGTTGATTATGGAAATTTGGCAAAATAATTTTTTGAATATAAGAAAACATATTATGTCTCAGTCCTTTTTACTGTTTTTTTTAAATAATGTTTTGTATTTAAAAAAATTACAACAAAATTCTTTTGTTTTCAGTAATTTTATATTTAAAAATATGTATTACAATTTCCAAAGTTGAAATGGAAACATTTATTTCCAAATTTTAAATGAAATATTTATTTTTAAGTTTGCCTTAGGCCTCAATATGCCTTGGCACGGCACTGAGTCTAAGCGGCTAATACATTACAATCAATGAGTAAGTGAGATTGTGAAATACGGAATGAAAGAGATTGGAGAGACGAAGTGTGCATGTGGGATGTTGGGGGAAGAAATAGGGCCCATTGGCTGGCCCCCAACCCTTTTTCTCGAGTCCTCTCCCTACCAATCATATTATAACTTTCCACAACTTCTAAATTAATTATATAAACTCTTTTCATATATGTAATGGAGTAGCTATAGCTAGGTCATAGCGTCGAAATGTTTTTTATTTAGGGATGTGAATGAAGATTCCCATTGATTATTCCACTTATATGTCACTTTATATCATGTTCAATGTCTACTAGATATCCATGTGACTGACTGCTGGTGGATGACCGACGACCTTTGGACGTAAAATTTTGTCAATAATATATACCATTTTTAGTTATGCTTCTTTATATATGTGTCTATGTAGTTTCCCATTCCGTATTTAGACTTTCATAGTTCAAATATATTAACTAGAGCCAGAGGTGTACACAAGTGAAGCTTTATTTAGTTGGCTTCTTGGTACTGGCTAAGCAGATTTTTCGAGCATTTGTATATATGATCACAAGTGTAAGTTCAGGTCACATGATGTGCTGGTATCACTAATTTGGTTGTCATGTATTGATTACATGACTAGAGAGGATAGTGAAAATGTCGAAAGAGAAGTCATTTTTATGGATTTTGTTTGCTTACACAAAAAGATCCACTGCCATTTTTTTCTAAGTTTCTATCATTGTTTGCAAAATATTATACTCTAAATAGTGAATAACTTTCTTATCAAGAGAGAAAGGTAAAAAGGGTTGCATTCGTACGCACGCACGGAAAGGGCATTCACTCTGCAAACGTGCGCTCTCTTGTTAGCCCATAACCACAAAGATTTATCTTAGAACATAATTAATGAGGGGTTCTTAAGATTTTTTAGTGGAGTATAAAAAACCATCTCTTAACTTTTCATTGAAAAAACTAAGAACCGGTTCTTAAATAAGTAATAAAGAAACAGTTTCTTATATTCCGCTAAAAACCCACCCTAAAAACCTCCATTAATCATGCTCTTATATCTTTCTTACTTACACCGACTAAACAACCCTTCTCAAATCTAGTTTAACCATTCACAAATCATTTGAATCATAATTCATACATCTTCGAAGATCTTCCATTAACTAAAGTATGGCGGCTAAGACCAGTAACATGTCCATCTGGTTCTAGATTTTTAAGCAAATAACAATTACAAAAGATAACTACTTATTACATAAATTAACTAATATACTTGTTAACTAGTTGTTGCTTACAAGGCTGTTCACAACCAGTCGATTTGGTTCTAAAGAATCTCTTTAAACTCCATGACAATCCTTTTTAATCGTCTTCAAAAGTCTTCAAAGTAATTATCGTTTCCTTTTAAAAGAATCTTGGTAAAATACTTTCTTTTATGTGGACCAAGAGAAGTTGTCTTATAGCTAACTTTGTATATTTTTTTTATTAGGACGCTTTATAAACAAATGCATAATTGATTGTGACAAAAAATCATAAGATAATACAAATCTGCCAAACACACCAACTTACATGCAGGATCCGATTCGAAGACCAATTTTGTTTAGATATTCACGTTGAAAAGGATCCAGCTTTTTCAAACGCCGATGCTATCTATCATTCCAGGCCACAAATTAGCTGGTAACTTTTTATGTGACTGTTACTGGTTTACATATACTGAAAATACTATATAATAACGAACAATAACCTGTATCGGTTGACCAAACCATTCATCTTCATGTTTATGTCCAGGGCCGTAGCTAGAGTGTCCACTATGAGGGCACATGCACCCATTATATTATCAATATTGATAATTTTTGATAGATAAAATGGCTAAATCTCTTATGTGCACCCTCTATTATCTCAAGTTCAATACTCCAGTTTGCATTTTATACGTTTTGCACCCAATGAAAAATGATCCAACATTGTTTATTGACTAGCAAAAATCAATATAATATAATTAGAAAGTTAGAACACTGGCTTGAACATGACTTATATTTCAAATATGTTGTGGATCAACTTTTAACCTGATACTATTAAAACGCAGATTTAAGGTAGCATGTGAGATTTTAAAGTTGGGTTTTCAATTTGCGAGACTACCAAAACTAGTAACTAAAGAAAACAAAGAAATCAAACTAGTTGATATAAAACAATAAACGAGTAGAGCAGATAATAACTGAACAAAACAAGATCTAGTTTTACTTGGTTAGATAATCGAAAAATGTAAATATCGCACGTACCTGAAGTGTGGACATTCGAGCAATCTGTCACATAATAATATAACAAGGGATTAAAAGGATCAACTACAAAACAAAAGGTGTGTAATATCCTTACTTAAAACTTTAAAAGATAAAAGTGATATTCTTATAAGAAAGTGATGTATTATACTCAAAGAGAAAAGTGACATGATAATAGCAAAAGAAATAAATGGAAACCATTTAATAGATTCATTCCATACACGAACGCGACCGTAGCAATAACTATATTTGCATATGCTATATGAATGTTTGGTGGTAATAAATACTATACCTGGAAGAAAACTAAATTTGTGTAAGTCAGTCACGAGATTATCGCGAACCAACAAAAGACACACAGAGAGCGGACCAGACTCACGAGTTTCGCGACGCCCACCATAATGACACCCTCAGTGGTATCCCCTGTAATTACGAAGGGTTTATCCTTTTATATCACAATTTTTTTTGTTCTTTTTCTAGTCTCTCAGTTTCCTTTTAAAAAAAAAGATCCAAATAAAGAAAGCCATTTGTCTACATCGGGGACTCACTATTATGCGTTACTCCCCGTTCGAGAACGCCTTAGACGCTAATCTAACGGTCGGATTGGACCTAGAACCTAAAAAAAAATCGGAGCAAAATTTTTAGATTGTTTACTATGTTATAAAACATGTTAATCTTTAATTGTGTATAACATTAATACATTTTCATGTTTAAGATTGTATAAAACACACAAATAGAATATATAAACTTAATATAGTGTAATTTTCATCAAAATTATGAATATAAATGATATTTATAAAATTTTAGATCAAATATATTAATAAAAAATATTATTAAAAATAAAATAAAAATACAAAAAAAAATAGATTAGACGGTCGTCTAGGCGGTATAGGCAGAGAAAATCAGATATCTAATTTTTTAAACAGATTGGAGTAAAAGAGTGATGTGTAGTATCTAGATGGCCGTCTAGGCGGCTAGGTGACCGATTTTTAAAACATGGGCGTTACTCTCCCTTTTTAGTGTTTTTTTATTCATTTTTCTTTTAAATTCACAGTTTAATACACAATAATTTGAGAATATATCTCGAAGAAAGTAAAAAAGGAAGCGCGTGGGTCCCGACAGTCAATTTGGATGACATGGCAATATCTCGTGGGAAATTGAATGAAAACTGTGGAAGATAACGACCGGTGAGAGAGAGAAGACTCATCCCATTTCATAAGAATCAAAGCCTTGTTTGCTTATTTATACTAATCCTTCTTCGGTTTCACATTTCTTTTACTTAGGATCATTTGTTCCTTTTGATTCCAACCAGGGAAAAAATCTCTATCTCCTCGTTTAATACTGAGATCGAAAGTGGTGGTAGAGTCGTACAAATCTTGGATGTTAAACAAGTCTAAGATATGAGAAACTTGAACAATAACGTTGATACGGTGAGCGCCGCTGCTTCTGCCATCTTCTCCTCCTCCGAGTCAAGACTACAATCGTCGAGGGTGCAGGTAACTACGAGCTCTCCTTTTTTCCGGAGTGTACATATGTTTCCTCCTCTTCTTCTTGTCATCATAAATAAGAATACTGTTTAAAAAAAATATTAATAAGAATTGTTGCGTCTTGATTTGCCAACGTTTTCCGACAGGAGATCTCAATTACATTTTATGTCTGTTTGAAGTGTTATATAGACTTTGGTTCTGTCCGAAGCTGATCAAAAATCTTGTATTTTTTTTTCTTGAAATTCATCAGAAGAAAAAATGGGGAAGCTGTTGGAGCTTGTACTGGTGTTTTAAATCACAAAAGAACAACAAGCGGATCGGCCACGCGGTGCTTGTACCCGAACCGGTTGCCTCCGGATCAGCTCCGGTGGCTCCAGTCCAAAACTCTTCGAGCAACTCAACTTCTATGTTTCTTCCCTTTATGGCTCCTCCTTCATCTCCTGCATCGTTTCTTCAGTCAGGTCCACCATCTATGTCCCACACTCCTCATGGTCTACTCTCCTTGCCGGTCAACACATATTCACTGAACGAACCGTCTTCAGCCTTTGAGATTGGACCTTACGCTCACGAAACTCAACCCGTGACTCCTCCTGTGGACTCTGCTTACACTACTCGACCATCCACTGCGCCGTTCACGCCACCTCCAGAGTCAGGTCAAATGAGTTCTGCAACTCCTTCTTCCCCTGAAGTGCCATTTGCTCAGTTACTTACATCTTCTCTGGAACGAGCTCGGAGAAACAGCGGGGGAATGGATCAACAGTTTTCAGCTGCGCACTACGAGTTTCAGTCGCATCAAGTGTATCCAGGAAGTCCAGGTGGTAGTCTAATCTCTCCTGGTTCAGGTACTTCTTCTCCTTACCCAGGTAAATGCTCCATCATTGAGTTTCGTGTCGGAGAAGCTCCAAAGTTCTTGGGGTTTGAGCACTTCACAGCTCGTAAATGGGGGTCGAGATTCGGTTCTGGATCCATCACACCTGCTGGTCCAGGTTCGAGGTTGGGTTCAGGTGCCCTGACTCCTGATGGTGGCGGAGGATTCGGACTCGGCTCAAACGGTGCAGAGATGGTTTCAAGAATGGGTTCTGGGAATCTGACGTCACTTGAAGGCACTGTTTTTGGATATTCAGATCACGGGTCGTCATGGAACGATGAAGCTCTCACGGTTGGTCATAGAGTTTCGTTTGAGGTGACTGGCGAAGACTTAGCACGTTGTTTTGCAAGTAAGCTAAACCGAGCTGGTTTCGATGATCAAAGGGATACGTATGAGGCGGTTTCGCCTACTATGAGATGGAGTGACAAAACGTGGGGAGAAACAGAGAGTCACAAGTTAAGAACGTTTTCGCTAGGGTCGAGCAAAGAGTTCAAGTTTGATAACACTGAAGAAATGGTGAGAACGGAGTGGTGGTCGAATGAGAAGGTCATGCGAGAAGGTGATAACAACAGTCCAGGAAACAGTTGGAGTTTCTTTCCGGTGTTACGGTCTGGAGGATTCAGTTGACTAACTGAGAAAGAACGAAAGATAAAAAGGGTTTCTATCTTCTTTATTACCAGAAAGAACTAAACCCTCTAACATTGGAAGCAGTTCGGTGATTTAGTAAGAGATTGGGGTCTAACAACTATACATATATTGTAGGAATCTATGTTGTACTGATATGATATTACAGTATGGTAGACTTCATATTTGGCTAAATATCAATTTCATTTCAAAATTTCAAGTTTAAACCCTCACCATGGAGAAAGGTCAACAAAATAACAACTCAATGTCTTTCTATCGAGAAAATGAAGTAAACAAAAAAAGAATATTGACTCTTAAAATCAAGAAAAATCTCTCTAGAAGCAAAGAAAAAAAATACCATACGTCTCTCTCACTAATACTGCACTTTTGGTATACCTAAAAAATGATACTCCGGTCCAGAGACGAGCTCGTTCTTTTTTTGTTTAGATTTCTCAAGGAGTCCTCTGTTTTGGAACATACTTTACCTTGCTACCTTTTTCGCGTTTCTTCCTGAGCTTTGGTCGTGCGGCGGTTATAACACCATTCGAAGATTCGTGAGTGTTGTTGTTACCTGAAATGTCTGTTTCCTGAGACAGAACCAACGTCACGTGTTCTTCAGAGGTTGCCTCTTTCCATCCTGACAAGCCAATTCAGATTTTTGAGTAAACAAATATTGGAATTAAACGATAGGGAGAAAAAAAAAGACCAGTTAAAAGAAGTTTTACTCTTTGCAAGAAACGCCTTAGCTTCGTTCAAGCTTATGTGATGAGCGGTTTTAACTTCAGGTACAGTTGAGCTTGGGATCTTATCCTTTTTGTCTGTGTTTTCATCGATCCTTCCCTGACTGCTCACTGGCCTCCATACTTTTACAGTTGATTGGTCAGATGTGGGTTTCGCCTCAACAGTCTTCATTCTTGGCTCCTCTTCACGGCATTTTGCTTGGTTATGTTCTCCGGTGTTTCGGATTGTTACACTCAACGATCCAATCAGAACTTCACTGTTCTTTGTTCGATCCTGTTCATCCACTGCTGCTTCTGGTGATATCGAGTTGGGGTTATTGGTTTTTCGGCTCCAAACTTTAGTAGTATTGCCTCTTACGTCTCTGTTAGTTCCATTCTTTCGGATGCCTCCAAGTTTTGGCGCATGATTACCGTGGAACCCATTCGGCATTCCATGCTGTGATCTCTTCTCCATTTGCCTTCGCCCACTTCGCCTTTCCATGTTTTGACCATTACCCAAACCATCATCATCAACCATAGGCGCTTGAGTTTCACCGTTTCTTTCATTGTCCGTTTCCAGAACTTGAGGTTCCTCGAGGGATGAAGAATCCTCAACTGGTATGGAATCTGATCTCTGCGCCTCGGAATCTGAAGCTACAGATAACGGGCTTGAAGACTCAGCTGGGGAATGTTGTTCTTCTGATGTGGTACTCACGTCTTCGGTAGCATCTTTTTTTTGGTCCTTTACTCTTTGTTCTTTCTGTCTTAGCTTCTTCCTCTTCTTTCTCTCCAAGAGCTCGGCTTGTCTGCTCCAGACATAATACCAGCGAATAAGACTTAACACTTAGAAGCCAATTCAGAATTAGAGAATTGTGAATCTAGTAACGTTACATGACAAGCATTTCAATTGATAAGAACGCACCTTCTTTGAGCAGCTTCTTCCTCTTCAACCAGTAAATTTTGGCACCTCAGGGCTTCCGCATCTTTGTCAGCAAGCCATGCTTTGATCTTTACGTTAAGAATACAAAGATAAATCACAGTAGGCTAAGTCCTCGTCTTAGACACTTTGCACTGCCAACTAGAGAGCAATGTTGAAACCTTAAAGGAAAAATTTACCAATTTCTGTTCCAGGAGAAAGCTTGCGCAAGCAACGACATTTTTTGCCTCCAGCATATTTTTCCCAATTTCCCCGTCAAATATGTATTTTTGCATTGGTGCAGCCTCGTTACACATGAAAGTTTTTTCACTTGCTTCATCGAGGATGCTAAAAAGCTTCTGCGAAGAAATTGAAAACCTAGGTGTTCTAGCCTGGATAATATCCTGGAGAAACCAGAGCATGTATCACTAAATCAGCCATGAGTTGAGCATTGAGGACACTCTTTATCCAGAAAGGTAAAAAAGAAATTCATACCAAAAGGTCAGAACCAGCTCTTAGATAATATTGTGGCAGAGCAGTATATCCTGGTTTTTCGATAAGTGACATTAGTCCGGACTCAACTGATTCCCCAGCCACATCCTAAAAGAACCAAAACAAAGCATATTGATTACTCACACAGGTATGTATTAGGTAAAAGATGCAGAAATAGAATGCCAAAGAATGGGACAGCATGTATTAAGTATGCATACTCATCAGACGTGCGAGAGTATGTATACGAATTAAGTATGCTATGCTCTTGTTTTTTAACTAAAGCGTAATTATTGGGGAATTAATCCTATAACCCTGATGAAGTCATATGGCATTCTAGGAAACATATATAACAGCGTTGTTATTGTATCACACCTTGCACAAATGAAGAGAAAAAGTAATTAGGCCTTCATGAAGAGTCAAACCCCTAGAAACGATGGGAGTGGGACAAACAACAATGAAATGAGTCATTGAGACGACAGAAAAAGATGCAATACTACACTCATATGCGATGCTCACCAGTCACCATGCACTTTAAACGACTAAAGATAAGAATTTCTTTTGTACAAAATAAATGTAACGTGGAATTATACTACCTCCAGCATCATGCTCTTTAATGAGAGAATCTCCTTCGCATCAACTACCGAGAGCTGAAAATACCAGAGGGATCGAACATGATCATTACCCAAAGGAAAAAAAGACTTAATCGAATTGGCAAAAAACTAAGAGATAACTTACCTTATCCCAAAACTCCCCCAGCGCATCCCTCTCTTTGCTGGAATCCTGGAATCATGCAAACACAATCTTCAGATGACTATTGAGTAAAAAGACTACAGCGACCAGGAGTTGGAACTTGGAAAGACATAAAAACAAAAGACGTAGACCTAAGTTGAGAAAAAGCAAACCTTTTCCTGCTTTCTTGGACGCCGATGCACACGGCTATGCCTTCTATGGTTCACAGGAGAGCAAAACTCCCTGGCGCACTTTTCACACTTTTGCAGTTCTATCTTCAAAGGAGTCAGTAATGGCCAACCTGGGAACGAAATAGAACATCGAATAAATCCCAAATCCCACACCCCAAACCACACATGCTATTCAACAAATCCCTTTAATCTAATACGATAAACATCTCAAGACAGTAAAACTAAATATATATATAACCACATAACACCTAATCCACTGTTCCAATTCTAGAGGAGTACTTGTTATATCTTCAAAGGAGTCAGCAATGGCCAGCCTGGGAACGAAATATGGATTCTAACATGATAAACCTATCAAGACTCTAAAAACTACATATCCCCACTGATTCCAAGCCTAGAGTAGTACTTCTTGCCTGGGATAGAGAGACAATATCAGATCCAATCACCTGGACGCTCTAAGTTATGGAGAAGCTGAAAGAGCTGGACTGGATTATTATCAGGCCTAGGGAAGGAAAGAAAAGGATCCTTTCCAACGGCGCGTCTGATGAGCATGTCGAGAGAATCATTCCCATCTTGTTTCACCAGCTCCATCGACTTCAACTGCAAACACACACACGCACACAAAGTCACATCACCCCGTATAAATCTACATAGCAACTCTATAAATACAAAATCAATCACATAGTATTCGATTCAAATCATCAGAACCACTGAAACAACAGATGCCTAAATCTCGTTTCCCATCTTGTTTCACCAGCTCCATCGAATTTGACTGCAACAATCATTGAAACACACACAGTCCTATAAACACATCACCCTCTGTATAGATTCCCTAAGCAACTACACATACAAATCAATCAGAATCAGTACTAACACAGACGCCTAAATCTCCTAATCATGAAGGCGGAGAGAACTAAAAACGTTTGGTTGATTTCGAATCTCAATCAACGACAGTTACGAGCGAATCGATTTTAAGTGATAATGGAAAGCGAATGGTTTAAGTCCCGATCACGCACCAGTAGAACAGTAACAGCAGATCGGGCGTGCGTGCGTGCGCCGAGAGGAAGATCAAGAGCGATCCTCGGGGCTTGGCAGGAAAGAAAGTCACCGAGAGAAAGTGATGGGACGCCAAAAGAAAATGAGAAGAAAATTTTCAGAGGAGGAGGAGGAGGCAAAGGAGCTGTCGTCGAAAAATTATAAAGGCCTAGTACGGAGAAAACAAACATAACCCTCAGGGGCTCCATTTCCATTAATTCCATCAAATATTAATTGATTAAATTCGGTTATAACTTATACCATTCTTTTATTTTTTTTTTCTTAACACATAAGGGTCCACGCATAAGATATACTAGGTTAAGATCCGCGCCTTGCGCGGAATGAATATTATTTATAAATTATTTTTAAGTATTACATATTTTTTACATATTATGAAATAATAAATATATATTGAATAATTAAAAATTTAGTAACTATTACGTATATAATTAAATTGGTACAAATACTTAAATAAATTTTATTTATCCAGACAAACACTTTTTTATATTTTATATGTTATAAAATTAAGTTTAAATGATATTAACATAGATATATAGTACATTTTTAATATTGACATCTCTTAAAAAATATTTTATACTCATATTATTTTTGATCGTTTGTATTTCTTTATAACAAAAATTTTAAACAAATGATAACAATAAAAACTTTATGGGATGTTTAATAGTTTTAGTAATTTATAATTTTAAAAACATTCAATACAAAGTTTAAAATCTAAATATTAAGTTGTCAATAATTGTTCAAAATGTTTATCAAAAAATTTCAAATCAAATTCGAAATTAAAATACTTATGTATTTTATATGGTATATAATTTATTTTTAAAAAATATTAATATGCATATATATAATATTTATTAAATGAGACTTTCTACTTATGAAATTTCAGAATCATTTGAATCTTGTTATAACATAAATTTCAGTGTGAGAATTTTAACAACTTTAGTCATTTATATTCGTTTTTTAAAATTCAAACTATAACATATACGAAAAAATCTAATTTTTTATTATAGTTAATGTGGTTGTTTAATTTATTTTAAAATGAATTAAAAATTATAGAGAATAGACTGATTTTTATCAAATATTTATTATTCAAAATTATTAATTGTCATATATATACTTTAGCCACATTAGGTAATTCCGTGATTTTTATTTAAGGAAACAATGAAGAACATTTATGATTAATTTATGGTTAGTTTAATAAAAAACTTATTATATATTTATATGGACCAACATATTTTTCTAAGGATTCTAAGAATGATTGTGGTGATGACATGTGGCTACAAAAATATGTTATAATGCTTCTCTTTTAATATATAGGGGATGACTTTTAAGCTTTGGATGTTTAACGAAAAAGACTAGTCTTTGAAGAAAGTTATCTATATTATTAAAACTGAAGTACACTTTAGTAATGTTTGGAAACATGAATAGTATTATAACTGAAAATTGTTTAGAAACGAAGATAGCAGTACTACATTAATTGTATTTCCATATTTCACTCATATTAATTATATTGTCTTAACAATATTTCACATCATTAATTATATTACCATAATAATAATAGTGTAGATTTTATTTAGTAGTTAATCAATATAAGTTTTGTGTCAATTATAAAATCAAAAAAGTAAAATAACTGAGTTTTGCATAAGGTTAAGCGTTTGTTTTAATTTGTTTTACTATAACATTTTTTTTTTCAATCAGTGGAAAATTACGTAGCCAAAAACATAATTCAAAAACATGTTTAGTGAATAAAATCATAACTTAAATCAAAATAATAAAAATGAATTACATTCATTGTCACTTAATTTTTCACTCAATATAATTGCTTACTAAATAAAAAAAACTCTTTCAGTTTCACTTAATTTAGCAAAACACATAAAAAATATCATTTATATTAGTTTATAAAATCAGTTAGGCATGAACACTAAATATCCACTTAGGTACGAGTCGTTCCTTTCGGGTATCGTTTTATTTTGTTTTAAAATTACTCACTCCTTGAATATTATAAATTTATGTGTAGGTTTTGAGTTGAATCCTTTTGAGTCTGGATGAGTTTGGTTCTGATGTATATGACCCTAAAATATCTAAATAACCAATGTATTTGAAACGGGTTTGGATATTTGTACCAAAAATAACCATATTATCTGATTCGATCCGGATCTTTTGAATACAATTAGTTATATTACGACATATCTAAAATATAAAACACTAATTATGAAAAACAAATATTAATGTATAAAAATACAAGTATAGTTTTATTTTAGTAATTTCATTAATTATATTACTTTAACAATATATCACATCATTAATTATATTTACCGTAAAAGTAATAATGTAGATTTTTATTTATTAGTTAATCAATATTAACTTTGTGCAATTATAAAAAAAAATAAAAATGTAAGATAACCGAGTTTTGCATATGGTTAATAGTTTGGTTTAATATGTTTTACTAAAACTTTCTTTTGTCTTAGTTCCAATTGGTGAAAAATTACATAGCAAAACACATAATTCAAAGGCATAGTTTATATGAACAAGATAATAATTTAAATCAAAATAATTAAAAAGTATTACATTTATTATCACTTAATGTTTCACTTCATATAACTATTTTATTAAATAAAAAATTCTTTCTATTTTTCTTATTTTTGCCAAATATATAGAAAGAGTTTCCTTTTTAATCTATTTGCAAAATCAGTTAAGTATGGACATTCGGATACTCATTGAGGTACAAGTTGTTTCTTTCGGGATTAATTTTTTTGGATTTTTAAATTAGGCGCCACTTGGATATTATAAATTTATGTATGATGCTTGAGTTGGATCCTCTCGGGTCTGAATGATTTTGATTTTGATGTGTAGAAATATAAAAATATTTAATTAACCAATGTATCTGAAAAGAGTGTATATTTGTACCAAAAATAATCTTATTACCCGACTCAATCCAAATATTTTGAATACAATTAGTTATACGACGACACATCTTAAATATATAACACTAATGATAAAATAACAAATAATTTATAAAACCGTAAAAATTAACACCCGCACGGGCGTGCGGGTCAATCTCTAGTTATTCATTAAAATACATGATTCATGCACATTTGCTTTCATCTCTTTTGTCTGGTGATGATTCATGCACTTTTGATTTTGAAAAGATATATTTAAGTGTGATAAATTGTTTCCACACCCCGACGTCAGAAAAATGATGTATTGAAAATTAGTGAAAGAAATACTTAAACCCTGCTGTAGTAAGAAACTGAAAGAAATACTCATAAAAATATTTTAAAACTCTCATAAAATAAATGGAATCGTCAGTTGTAAAATCGTCTAATATTTTTCAAAATTGTGATAGTAATAAATCGGTATCACGAGTCAATGTAGAAAAAATATAATTTTGGATAGTCATATACTCAAGTCAAGTGTAAACTATACAAAACCACAGAAAAAAAAAACAGCTGTGATATTGAAAAAGTTTCAATTATGCCATCATTATTTTCCAATATGATGATGATGAGAATAGTACTTTTCAAGAATCAACAAGCGTTACAACTTTTTCTGCAGGTACCAAAGTAATCAGGAGAGCCAATCATATAGACAGGGTTTTTCTTGCATTCCCCAAGCTCAGCCCATCGTGGACAGCTCTCATCTTCATCACTGCACTCACCACTCTCCTCCTCATCCTTTCTTGCTTGTTTCTTCGCGTATATCAGTTTCGTCGCCACCAGCAGTTCCCCTTTCAGGACAGGGCATCTAAAATGAGTGCTCGTCTGATCCAAAGTCGCATTCAAGTGTCTGGTGAAGAACAAGATTGCGTTTCCTTTTACTGGTCTTAAGATGTTACCGGGCTCTGAGCAGTCTGACCAACTCCTTTTGAGTTTCACCTGAAGGAAAAGGATAGAAAACATGAATCCAAATATTCTTTGAGTTATGCCAAATAGATTCTTTTTGCTTTACTGACCTCTGAATTTGGGAAGAGAAGCTCTCCGCCTTGAGTTATGTTTGAGACGTAGAGAATGACAGTTGCCAACAAAGACTCATGCGTCACAGAGCTAGATTCTTCTCCAAAATAATCCAACTTCTTGTCTGACTTCTCCATAGTGTAACTTCTTACCTTGATGGGACCGCTGTTTTCTGCAAGATGTGCATCAAAAGAGAAACACAAGCAAGCAGTTTGACCAAGAAGAAACTTATTACAAACATTACTCATGAAAAGAGCCCTTCCGAGACTGAAAAGTAAAGGTAAATTACCTCTTGGGAGGAAAGTCCACGCAGAAATTCTTTCTTCAATCCCAGCAACTATTGGGTCCTAGTTTATACCAAAACAAGGATTGTAACATAACATTGTTACGTCCATTCAAATCTCCGTTAACTTGATAAGGATGTATAAGAAAGGTAACGACTTTGTGTTACAGACAAACTACAAGCATATATATCTTAAGAGTCTACTTCAAGAACACTTAGCATCTTTACCACATAGTGTTCCTCCAGGAACACGACAAAAGATTTCTTGTCAAGCTTGAAGAAAACAAAAAAAATTACCGGCACATCTAAGACGTGGTCAGAACTTGAAAGTTGAGTCTTCCCATCACCATCACCATCCCCTGATTTAACCTCTGAAGTTTCCTTCGCCTACATAAAAAAAGCAACCAACCATTAATCAAAAAAAAAAAAACCAAATGTATTAATCAAAACATAATTAAAACAGGAAAGGAAGAGGAATGTTACCAGATGATCACACTCTTCCTCTGACAAGAACCCACGGTAAAGGAAGACCCTGTGGTGCATACCAAATAGTTCCAGACATACATTATTAGTAACGCTTGCAATAAATTGCAGGCTATCTAACAACTGACTGAAGAAGCATATATATATATATATATATCAAATCAAAAGGTACCTGACCTTGGTTGCCATGAAAGTTGAAGAACACGTCTCGGGTCCACAGACTTAGATCCAACAACATAACTCGACTGTATGTAACTCTCACCAATGTTATCTTTATCTCGGAGTTCCTTTCGACTGCGTAGAGGAAGAGCAGTAGTATGAATAAACATTTTTGCAAACCAACTATTGCAGAATCAATTAACATCTCAATGAATAATAAGGTTCAGTAGTGTTACGCAAGGATCAAGATATTCAAGTAACGCTAATCGCCACAATTAGAAGATGAATTAAAAAAAGCTACATGCATCCGCCGAAACCAATGGTCGCAGCTCGGTGGTATGATTGATAAATGAGGGGATCACGACGAAACGCACCTTCCGCCTGAGCAGAAAGGGGAAGAAGAGATAACGATCAGAATAAGGAAGATTTGGCTAAGGGAAGCCATGGATCATGCATCCAGTGATGTTGGTTGGTGGTAACAACATAGCGTCGATCAAATATTCTCATGAATATCTTTTCCCTAATTCTTCATCCGATGAACACGAGGCTGCGACGACGTCGTTTCGGGAGTTGTGGCTTATTTTACCTTAAAATGTTTTGAGAATATTACAAATATAACCTTCCAACTTTCCGGTTTTCTACATCTACCCCGTGTACCATTGCAATGTAATCCTCGAAGATAATTCTAGTTTAGAATGTGAATTGATTATGGAATGAATCAAAATTTCATGAGCCAATTTTTTTTTTTTTTTAAGTTTCATTCAACTGTTGCTATAATTAAGTTTTATGCGTTCTCAACCAATTAGTAATGAATGTATTGCTTCAAATCTTTTATAATTATTCAAAGTGTTTTTTACAATTTAAAATGTGGTTATTATTCACATTTCTTTGAAATTGAGGCTTAATGTCTACTAATTTTTTAATATACATTCAACTAGGATAAGACCCGCGCCTTGCGCGAGATTAAGTTATTATTTTTATTATATTTTGGAGAATGAAACAATAGTTTGGCATCATTTGGATTAGGGGTGTTCAATTCGGATATCGGGTTGGTTTCGGTTCGGTTCGGTTTTTTCGGTATTTCGGTTAGTAAAATATAACTACTATTCTAAATCCATATTTACTTTGACTTTAGTCTTTCACGTACTTTTCAAAGATTTCAACTCGACGACTAAATTGATCAGCCAATCTTGTTGCTTTAAATCATTAGTATTTATATATATATATATATATATATATATATATATATATATATATATATATATATATATATATATATATATATATTATTTATTTTGAATATTTATTAAATAAAAATTCATATGCGTTACATTTTATGATCATTTGTAACTTATTATAACAAAAAATAATCTATTGATCACAAAATTTTCAGAGTGAGAATCTTCAAATTTCTAATAATATATAGACGTCTTGAAAAATTCAAAATATAACATATAAGAAAAAATATAAATGTTTTTATTATATATTTAATGTGATTTTTTAATATCTTTCAATAATATAAAATTAAAAAAAAGAACTAAGATACCAAAATTGTTATCAAATATTTCTTATTCATAATAATTAATTTTCATATATACGTTAATCATATTAGGTAATTTTGTAGCTTCTAATTAAGGAAAGTGCAAAACAAAAATTTGGTAGATTATTTATCAATTCAATAGTTAGTTTATAAAAAATATAATGTAAGTTAAGATGGACCAACCTATTTTTCTAATAATAGTATATTTTATATAGTAATTTATTAAATGAGAATTTATAATCATACAGTTCTATGATCATTCATATCATTTTATAACTGAATATTTAAATCATCTATAACAAAATTTTCAATGTGAAATCTTTAATAAGTTTATAATTTATAAATATTTTTGAAAATTCATTGAAAGTTATAATATTAAAATATTTTTGTAATCTTATGGTATATAGTTTAATATATATATATATATATATATATGTTTTATTATTAAATGATATTTTTTACTCAAATGGTTTTAAAATCATGTGTATCTTCTTATAATATTAAATAAAAGTTCATATTAATACAATTTTATGATCATTTGTAACTTATTATGACAAAAAAAAATCTATTGATCACAAAATTTTCAGAGTGGGATCTTCAAATTTCTAATAATTTATAGACGTTTTGAAAAATTCAAAATATAACATATAAGAAAAAATATATGGAAATTTTGACCCGAGACTAAATCAGACCAACATTTGCTTGATCCCAAAGAAGGAAAGACCGAGAGAAATGACGGAGTTCAGACCTATTAGCCTCTGTAACGTTAGTTACAAGATCATATCGAAACTGCTATCTAAGAGACTTAAGAGAGTTCTTCCTGAGCTGATTTCGGAGACTCAATCTGCCTTTGTGGCACGACGTTTGATCACAGATAATATTTTACTTGCGCAAGAGAACTTCCACGCCCTCCGGACAAACACCAGAGCTAGAGAAGAATTTATGGCCATCAAGACGGACATGAGCAAAGCGTACGACAGGGTGGAATGGAGTTTTATCCGGACCTTAATGCTGCGTTTGGGGTTTGCAGAAAAGTTGGTTGATCTTATTATGTTTTGTGTTACATCGATCTCCTATCAAGTGATCATTAATGGAGAACCCAGGGGTAAAATTATACCCACGAGAGGTTTGAGGCAGGGAGACCCATTATCCCCGTTCCTTTTCATCTTGTGCACTGAAGCTCTGATCTCCCTTCTTAAAGGAGCGGAGGATGAGAAGCGCATCTTAGGACTACGTGTGGCTCGGGCCAGCCCCCGGATATCTCATCTTCTCTTTGCGGACGATAGCCTTTTTTTCTGCAAAGCAGAAGTGAGACAGTGCAAGGAAATTTTAGACATCTTGGACTCATATGGAAAAGCTTCGGGACAGCAACTAAATGCGACTAAATCTTCCATCTTTTTTGGAAATAAGGTCGATCAAAACATAAAGCAGAATATAAAGGCTGTTCTTGGGATTACTACTGAAGGTGGGATGGGCAAATACCTAGGACTCCCAGAGCAAATTTGTGGCTCTAAGATGAAAGTTTTCTCTTACGTACAAGACCGTCTTAATGGATGTGTTACCTCGTGGTCCGCTAGATTACTCTCGAAAGGCGGTAAAGAGGTTCAAATAAAATCTGTGGCGCAAGCTGTGCCGACATACAATATGTCGTGCTACTTGCTTCCACAAGGCATTGTGGAGAAACTAAAGAGTGCTATCTCAAACTTTTGGTGGAGCTCGAGCCAAAACAACCGAGGATTACACTGGATTGCATGGGACAAGATATGTGTTCCACATGATCAAGGTGGACTTGGTTTTTTGGACCTACACGACTTTAATATCGCCCTATTAGCAAAACAACTTTGGAGATTGATCCAGTTTCCAAACTCTCTGCTTGCTCGAGTCTTGAGAGGACGGTACTATAATCGATCAAGCCCCTTGGAAGATCGGAAGGTCTACTCACCCTCATATGGCTGGCGTAGCATTATGGCAGCAAAACCACTCCTCAAATCGGGCCTACGAAAGACTATTGGAGCAGGACAAAACACATGTGTTTGGTCTGAGCCTTGGATTCCGGACATTGAGGCTCGCCCGCCGAGACCATCCAATCAAATCACTCATAGACACCCAAAACTCCTTGTCCACTCCTTCATTAGGCGTGATACAAGGGATTGGGATACTAACCTGTTACTAGAATACTTTCATTCTGAGGATATCCCGTTAATACTCAAACTACGACCAAGTAATACGTGGTCTATGGATGGGTATGCGTGGAACTTTACAAAGTCGGGCGTTTACTCAGTAAAATCAGGATATCAACGTTTACAGAAGACTAAACCATGTGATGACGAAGCTCAGATTGTACAACCAAGTATCACTGGTTTACAGAGCCATGTGTGGAGTATCCCCGCTCCCGGGAAGATGAAACACTTTATGTGGCAAGCTTTGACAGGATGTATTGCTACAGCCGAAAGACTTGCATATAGACACTTGGGAACCGATAGGAGCTGTCCTAGGTGCGGTGACCCTAAGGAAACCATTAATCACCTCCTCTTTGAATGCCCCCCGGCTCTCCAGGTGTGGGCTTTATCGGACTATCCGTCCCTTCCGGGTTACTTCCCGAGTACCTCTGTTTATCAAAACATGAACTTCCTTTTTTGGAAGAAGAGAAACGTGACCCCTAGGGAACCACTTATTGAGACTTTTCCATGGATCTTATGGTACATTTGGAAGGCTCGCAATGATAAATTTTTCAATGGTAAGGATATCTCCCCATTGGATTCCCTCCAGCTAGCTTCCCTCGAAGCTGACTGTTGGAGGAAAGCAAATTTACTGGAGGAGGGAGAAGAAGAGGAGCAACATCCTACTCCGTCACTGGTTTCGACTTCTTCTGTGGACCCCCAACGTCCGACCTGCCAAATCGATGCATCATGGATCGAGAATAGCACGGTTAGTGGCTTACGGTGGTTCTACAAGGATCAAATGGGAGTTGAAAGATTTGGCCTACAAGGATGCAGGAAAAGCCTATCAGCTCTCCATGCAGAGATGGAAGGACTCATATGGTCGATGTCCTGCTTACGAGAGTTACAGTACACCGTGATTCATATCGAGACTGACTGTTCGGACCTGGTGGACATGATTTCGAACCCTACTGACTGGCCGGCTTTTGCCTCCGAGTTAGTTTCCTTTCGACTTTTACGAGCCGGTTTCTTGGAGTTCAGTATCAGCCGCATACCGAGGACAAGAAATTCTCGTGCAGATTCTCTCGCCAAGGAAGCAAGATGTAGCAGTGTTCTCTTTTCCCATATTGATCAGACTCAGTCGGACAGAGCGTCTCTTCGGAACGACTCAAACCCGACTACCACTTGATCTTAGAAGATGGGCGTCGACAAAAAAAAAAAAGAAAAAATATAAATGGTTTTATTATATATTTAATGTGATTTTTTAATATCTTTTAATAATATAAAATTAAAAAAAAAGAACTAAGATACAAAAATTGTTATCAAATATTTATTATTTATAATAATTAATTTTCACATCTACGTTAATCATATTAGGTAATTTCGTAGCTTTTTATTTAAGGAAAGAGCAAAACATTTTTTGGTACGTTATTTATCAATTCGATAGTTAGTTTAATAAAAAGTGTAATATAAGTTAAGATGAAACAACCTATTTTTCTAAGAATAGTATATTTTGTATAGTTATTTATTATATAAGAATTTATAATCATACGGTTCTATGATCATTCATATCGTTTTATAACAAAATATTTAAATCATCGATAACAAAATTTTCAATCTGAAATCTTTAATAAGTTTATAATTTATAAATGTTCTTGAAAATTCATTGAAAGTTTTAATATTAAAATATTTATGTAATCTTATGGTATATAGTGTTTAATCTATATATATATATTTTATTATTAAATGATATTTTTTACTCATATGGTTTTAAAATCATGTGTATCTTCTTATAATAAAAATGTTAAACCATTGATCATTAATTTTTAACATAATAATTTTAATAGTTTTAGTCATTTATTGTCGTTTTTAAAAATTCAAAATATAACGTATACGAAAAAATCTAAATTTTACTTTTATAGCTAATTTGATTGTTTAATTTATTTTAATAATATAAAATTAAACAAAAAATGATGGAGGAGATATAAATTGTTATCAAATCTTTATTATTAAAATCATTAATTGTCATATATTTATTAGTCATTTATGGTAATTCCGTAGGTTTTATTTAAGGAAAGAAAATATCATATCATATCATTATATCATATAGTTTGACCAACTTATGTATCTAACAATATATAAAAATCGAATGTGGACCTACTTATTTTTCAATTGAATGTAATTGACTACCTAATTGAGTGCCACCTATGCATTGAGGCCTCTTTTAATTAATACAAAATTGAGGTTACATCTTTTCAAATGTTCCTCAATTAATATATAAGGGATTACTATGAAGGGTTATATTGAAGTTTTTGTAAGAAGTAGATAGTGGATTTTTCTTTGAAAATAAGGATAACTGGTATGATAAGTGGATATTGGTACTACTGTCACTGCATGGCAAGCAAACGATTGATGCCAAACTTTCTAAAATTACAAAGCATATACATTGTATCTTTCATTAAAAATTTAAGTAACCCCTATTGTCAGATTGTGATCACCATTATTTGTAGTCTTTATGTGTGTTTGGTGTATGATATAGTCCGTTCATACGCATTTGATTATCTACATGTATTGTAAAAGTTTTTTTAAGAGATGGAAAGGAGCGAATAGATGCAACCTAGCGATCAACGTGAACAACAGCATATCATGAATGTATGGATGGATTAGAGTGTAAACAAATTGCTGCTAAAAATAGAACGGAAAGTGCCTTAAAAGAGGGATGGTTAGGCGAATTTTAAGGTTTGAAAAAATAACAGATTAAAACCAATATTAAAGTTAATAAATAAGAGCCTTTGTTTGTCCGAGTTTGTCTCGATCCTTTCTTCACCAAACCAATTAAGCATTATCCTCCAAAATTACATTCGTCTTTTTTTCCCTCTTGTGCCAGAAGACAATCCATATTCACACAAGAAAAAAAAGCAAATCTCTGTTCCTCGAGTCTTACCGTAGAAACTGAACAAAAACAATGGTTTGTTCTCTTTCTTCTCTGTTTGTAATAATTTTGTAGGCTTGTTGTTTCTAAACAATGGCTTGTAGAAGGCAATCAAGAAGATTTAGTTTTATTCCAAGTTAAGGATTGTATTTATCTTTTTAATCAGCCTAAGTTTTGATAGAACATCTGATCATGAAAATATTAAATATAGATACCTATGTAGAGTTTAGGAAAATATAGATTTTGGATGCATATCATGCTAGTATTGTCTAATTATGTTAGATCTCAGATTTCTTAATGTAGCCATGTTATATATTGACGTGATTCTCATTTCTTTGTATAGTTTATCACGTTTTAAATAACAATATTAGCGTGATAACTCAATACCAAAATGTATATATCACATATAAGCTAGCTGCCACATATAGATATTAGTATAGAACCAAAAACCTAGCTAACTTAGTATACAAGAATATAATGGATGGCATGATTGACTGCAATGATATAATGGATGGTATGATTGAACGAGAAGGCGAACGCGGCGTCGGGGATGGCAGTGGAGGACAACTGCAAGCTGAAGTTTTTGGAGCTAAAGAAAAGAACCTATCGGTTCATAATATTCAGGATAGATGGACAGCAAGTGGTGGTTGAAAAGTTAGGAAACCCGCAGGAGACTTATGATGATTTCACCAATTCCCTCCCTGCCGATGAGTGCCGCTATGCGGTTTTCGATTTAGATTTTACCACCAATGAAAACTGCCAGAAGAGCAAAATCTTCTTCATCGCCTGGTACGTTATATTAACCTTCCTTTTATTTATTTCAGTTTTACTATATATTTGTCATAAGATTATAAGGTTAAAACGCTTATAACATGTGAAATATGTATAGCCTCATATGAGATCATATCCACTTATATACAAACTCACTAAAACAAGACTAGTCAGAAGTGCGTAAATACTTAGCATCATCAATGGTTATTGGTTACATACTTTAAAGAGTATCTAACCAAATACAATATTAATAATTTCATTCAAATTTAGTTATCTAGTTAAAATTTAAACAAAAAAAGTTAAGTCAATTACATGGTGACATGTGGAGATGTTTTAAAAAAAAAAAAATTTGAGCTTTTTGTACGAGATATAATCTTTATCGTATTTCTACATTTTTTCATTTTCATTTTTGATATTTACTGATCGAAACCTTTTGAAGAACTCTCATTGTGGATGTTCTTAGATTAAGTTAGATCTAACCAGACTAAACAAGCTGTGTAAATACATGTTAAGACTTCTTATACTTTTCGGAAATACAATACTTTGAATTTGTTTCAATAAGTGTGCTTATATTTCTTGGCAAAAAAAGAAAGGTGTGCTAATTAATGTGTTTGGGCTTGTTGGATGATTGTAGGTCACCGGATTCTTCTAGAGTGAGGATGAAGATGGTGTACGCGAGCTCTAAGGATAGGTTCAAGAGATCACTGGATGGCATTCAGGTTGAGTTGCAAGCCACTGATCCTAGCGAGATGAGCTTTGACATCGTCAAAAGCCGAGCTCTCTAAACATTTTCGTTGTATTCATCAAGCATTTAAAAATATATAATCTTTTCGTATTTCTCATATTAAAAAGAAAACAAAATTAAAACACTTTCATATTATGTAATTTTCTTGGTTATGATCTTATATTTCTTCAATGTCGTCGCCGTTCATTTTTCACTTCTCTTTTGTAGAAGTATTCTTATGGAAAGTTTAAAACAGATTATCATGAAAATATAGTTCGGAAGTTGAAACCATGCATATCTTGTTTGTGTTAACGTCCCAAAGCAAAGCTACTTTGTTATGCAAAAGGAATAGAACTATGCTGTAACCATTTTTAACATCCTGTCGATATCTGTAACTGAACAAGAAGAAATTTAACAGCACGTCGATATGTCCGAGTGGTTAAGGAGACAGACTTGAAATCTGTTGGGCTTCGCCCGCGCAGGTTCGAACCCTGCTGTCGACGTTTTGTATTGACTACTGTTTCAATTTCCAAAGGCCAGTTAAAGTAGTTTTCCATTATTAACCCAAAAAAACTTGTACCATTTCTACATGACAGCAGCAGAATTAGCCATGGATCAAACCAGAAACACATTGTACTCGAAAGCATTAACACACGCCATACATTATGAAAAGAAGCTAATCTCAATTTTCTTGGAACTTCTTCTGCACAGGCACAGAGCCACGCTTCTCACCGCTTCGTTGGCCCGCTCCTTCTGCTCCCGAACCGGAAAATCCCATATTCCCTAACCACCGGTACACCAAAACCAAACATCATTACACAAACGCTAAAATCAAGAAACGCGATTTTCAATTAAAAAAAACGGCGTTACCAATTGTGGCGCCTACGGACTGTGAAGAGTCTTGAACAGACTCAGTAGACTTCTGCGTCACTTCCTCCGTCGTACCGGAGATCCACGACGTAACAGCTCCACTCAGCTTATCCACCATCCCTCCTTCGCCTTCCTCTGCATACCTTTCACCGTGTTTGATCGCTCCTTCCGATTTCGGATCCGGGAACCCTCCTAGCCTTTCCTCCACCTCCTTAGATTGCGTCACTGTCCCCTTCTTCGGTGTGTCTCCTCCGAGATGAAGTTTCTCGGCGACCACTTCCGACAAAGCCTTGTCCTCCACCCCCGGAGTTAGTTTCTCCGCTACATATTCCTTGGCAGACACGCCCTTGTCCTGTCCTTGCTGCGTCTCCTCTGTTCCGCCGGAGAAGGGTAGCTTCGTCATCACGTTAGCTCCCGTCTCTTTGACCTTCTCGTAAACTGGAGTCACTACCGATGCAACCTTGGTCCCGTATCCTTCCCCGGAGCTCGGAGTTTCAGCTCCTACGTTTCCACCTTCCCCGGAGTATCCAAGCTTCGAAGCGACGACGTTTTTAGCCGCCGCAGCTTTATCCGCCACGACTGAGGTCACTGATGTGATTTTATCGGTGTAGCTGCTCTGATCCGGCTGATGCGTTTCATCTCCCCTCTGTCGTTCAAAACGTTCAGGGTTATGTCTAGCTTGAGTTCCTGTCGGAAGATCTTTACCCAAAGCAGTTCCTGACTTCACATCTACGTCATGTCTCTTCGCCGGAAGTTCTCTTTCAAGCCCGTGTCTTCTCTCAGGCAGATCTCTTCCATGCCCTAGTTGATCATCTCCGCCTGTCGCTGTCAACCTCGCAAGAGCTGCTATAGTCTGTGCTGCTCCAACTTCTCCACCAGCTGAGATACAAAAAATAGCATGAGTCAAAGAACCTAATTGAAAGCCCTAAGACGTGGGAGACAAGCTATCACCTTTTCCGGTGGTATCAGTGACTTTGGACTGATAATTCGACATCCCTTTACCTGGAGCAGACGGGTCTTCCTCCAATACTCTGTCTCTCTCGACATGGACTTTACGTTGCTCACCAGGAGCAAACGTACTCGTGACATCTTCTGTTGAAGAGAGCAAAGACACGGGCGTGTTATGCGGCGTCATCGTAGGAGCAGCGCCTCTTTTTTCTTGTTTTTCCGACACACCGGAAGGTCTTACAGGATGAGGCAGAGCTTGAGAGGTATTGGGGGCTCGTGCTGGTTCAAATCCTCTGTTTGGCTCAGAGACTCTAGTGTGG
The DNA here is from genome assembly GCF_020379485.1 of Brassica napus. NCBI lineage: Eukaryota > Viridiplantae > Streptophyta > Magnoliopsida > Brassicales > Brassicaceae > Brassica > Brassica napus. The sequence continues at coordinate 26,788,035 of NC_063436.1, read as the reverse complement.
GAAGAGGACACGACCGGGAAAGCCTTTGTCCCTGGAGGAACTATCTCCTCCTTCATCGGATCATGAATGTTATGAGCTTTTCCTCGCGCTGCCGAAACAAATCCAATCAACCGTGTTAATACCAAAACATAAACTGCTTTTAAAGTGAAGTTTATAGTAAGGGAGGGGCAGACCTGGTGCACCACCGTGGACTTGTTGGCCTACGTCGTAATCTTCAGTATCTTCCTCGTCTAGATCGTGATCGTCGGGGATGTGTTGTTCTCCTCCACGATCATGCTCATGACCATGTCCATGTCCATGTTTAGTAAGAACGTTCTTTATCTTCTTTGCCTTTTCCTTAACTTTCTTCAAAACTTTCGATGGTCCTTTCTCATGATGCCCTTCTTCCTCTGCATCCAAAACACATGGAAACACATTCATTAGCTTACGTTGGGTTCTGAAAATTAGAGTTCAGTTTGGTATACAACCTGGATGGTGAATCTTGATTGGTTCCTCTGCTTGATGATGATGAGCATGAGTACGCTGCAACTGCGCTTGTGAATCCATTAGCCAAATTCTTTTCTGTGAGAAACTCGTGTACTTTCTTGAAAGCTTTATACAGAGTGAGTGATAGAGGAGGACACATGTGTCCTCTATATTTCCGCTAGAGGATTCCACGTGTCATGTATTGCCACGTAGCCGGCTCTTTATTCTGTACGTGGCTCTCTTGGAATGTGATCTTTATCCGGGAAGTAATGTCGATGTAACTTCTTAAAGAGGTTAATAGACCTAACAGAGCCTGTTAATCATTCACTTGGTTGTTTTCACAAAAATGGTTCGGGCTAAGCCCATTTAGAAATGTGTAGTTGGGCCTGAAACAAGGTCCAGTATGCTCTAGGGGTTTGGTGGTAGAAGAACAGACACGAAAGCGCGGGGGTTAGATGCAGCTACCACGACATCCACGTGGGGACCTCTGATTTGTTTATCCAGTTAACTGCCCACGAAAATACACGTCTGAATATACAAATCGAAAGGGGATCGCGACGACCACGTGGTTGGTTTATCTGGCTGGGTCTTCTCAAAGGTTATCATCGAGATTAGTCTGACACAAAAGTAGAAGAAGAAGGAGAGAGAAAAAGACAAGAACCAAAAAAAGAAACACAGTTCTGTTCAGTTATGGCTGTCGGGATTAACGCGATGCCGGTGACGTTTGCGGCCCACGCGCTGGCTGTGATAGCGGCGATTATGGTGCTGGTTTGGAATATCAGCTACAGAGGTGGATTGGCTTGGGAAGCTGAAAACAAGAATCTCATCTTCAATGTATTGTTTCCTTTACTTTAAGCTCTCTCTCCCTCTGTTCTTTTTTTTTTAGGTCTTTGCGTTGACTTTCTGCCTTTCTTGACCATTGTTCTGATTGGTGGTATGTGTAGTATTTATAAATCAAAAATCAAATTGATTTCAGTTCCGAGTTTTTGCTTCACAATCTTGTGGTTTATCTGCAAAGTTTAAACCTTATCCATACCTTAGTACTGTTTCTGAGTGAGTGGCTTTCTGTGATGGAGAAGTCTCTTTCTGTTTTAATTCTTGATTTTTGTTTGATTTGTAAAGTGGGGGTTTTTGATAGTTTTTCAGATAACTTTGATTTATCTGGTGTGTCCCATGTACTTGGATAATAGTTTTGCTACGGATGTGGAATAGGCTCCATGAGCGTACAGTTATGTACTAAAATGATGTTTGGTCTTTACTGAGTCATTGGCGTTTGATTGATGGTATACAGAAAATGTAAATATCTTCTGACTTTTCAATCTTGTTTTTAAAGTTCCATTTATTTTTGTTGTTGTTGAGAGGAAAAAGATTATAAACATCCAAAACAAACATGATGTTTACCTGAGTATGCCATTGAAGCAAAGCATGACTTCTGTTCAATTGTATTATTACTTTTAGCCATTCGAATTGTTGCATGACCTTCTTTATCTGATTTTTTTCTATTTCTGTGATCCAGCTGCATCCTGTTCTGATGCTCATTGGATTTGTAATCTTGGGAGGAGAAGGTAACATTAACATCCTCCTTTTAACAATGAGAAAAGCTTTGTATTACTTACTATATGGATTTGCCCTGTTGATGATGATCACTTTATAGAAAATGACTGCATAAACCTTTGTTTTTTGAACTTGAAATGCAGCAATTATAAGTTACAAATCGCTTCCATTGGAGAAGCCAGTGAAAAAGTTGATCCACCTTATCCTCCATGCCATTGCTCTGGCTCTTGGGATCTGGGGAATCTGTGCAGCCTTCAAGAACCACAACGAAAGTGGAATCCCTAACCTCTACAGCCTCCACTCTTGGATTGGTATTGGTGTCATTTCTCTTTATGGCTTCCAGGTAAATCCCATGGCCTTGTGCAGCTATTAGACCTTTCCATTTATAGAAAGTAGATTTTTAAAGGGTTTTTGTACATTGTTCATTACCAGAGAAAGATAAAAAAAAAATGTTTTTAAACTTTGCAGTGGGTGTACAGCTTCATAGTGTTCTTCTTCCCTGGAGGGTCACCAAACCTTAGAAGTGGGTTGCTTCCGTGGCACGCAATCCTAGGCCTATTTGTTTATATACTCGCGGTTGGGAACGCAGCTTTAGGGTTTCTGGAGAAGCTGACTTTCCTGGAGAGTGGTGCTAAGCTCGACAAGTACGGGCCAGAAGCGTTTCTTGTGAACTTCACAGCCATTGTCACCATTCTCTTTGGTGCCTTGGTGGTACTCACTGCTTCTGCTAAGTCTCCTTCCTCCATTGATGATGCTGATAACTACAGCTATTCTGCTATATGAAAACGCTTTATACATTTCCTCAGTTCCTCGCATATCTTTGTTGCTACTTGTGCTGTCAAAAGATCATATTCTTATATGATGTATTTGTAGTGAAAATACTTTGTGTTTGTGATTTCGCTGATTATGAGTTTGATTACTTCTGGTGTGTAAAAATCTTCAGTAGTATTGTTGAAAATTGCAACAGTTCTTGTTAATATTTTTCATATTGTCATTTAACAGACAGTTAGATTTTGACCCGCGTATATGTTATGCTGATTTACAAATTCAAATTTCTTTTTTTTTTGCAATGTGCTTGAATATGACCTTGTTAATTATAGGTGGGCATTTCGGTTTAATTACGGGTTATGGATATTTTTAGGAAGATTTTGGAGACTTTAGAAGTAACAAAACGTGATTGGTAAAAAAATGGCTTTGAAGACTTTTAATTTGATTCAAAGCCTTAAAAGCTCTTAAAGTCTATTTGCCAATCGGACCCTAAATTAGTTTTGTTTTCAGTTTGGCTTGGTTTTAATTTGTTTGTGTGTGTGTGTTCGGTTTTGTTTTAGTTTAACTTGGTGTGTATTCATTCGGTTTTATTTGGTTTTATTTGTGTTTTTTTTAGTTCAACCGTGTTGATTTATTAGTTTTGTTTTAGGTAAGTTACAAAAGATATTTTATAAGAATATAAACAGACTACCATTTGACACGAAACCATTATTTTTTCAAGCAAAACATTAAAATGAAAATGTAGAAGGTGTAATCTAATAGCTTTATGCTATTATCTTCAAACTTAATATAAATATCAAAAGTAGTTTTCTGTCTTTGATATATGTATGGGATTCATATTTTTTATTTTATTTTTAGTCGTGTTTATTTTGTTTATTTAAAAGTAAAATATATAAATTATATTTAGTTGTTTAGGTTAATTGGTTAGATATATTAAATCTTAATATTACTACTATACTTAACTAATTTAGTTAAAACATTTTGGTTTTTTGGTTCAGCTTAAAACCGAACCATTGAACTAGGCATGGGCACGAGCTTTTAATTGATTTGGAAGATAAGACATCAGCGAGAAAGAAACTTGCAGAAGAAGAAATTCGATGAAGGAGTTGTAAAGCTTATTGTGTCTGACGTAAAAACGCGCACGTCCTTGGAGCTCATGGATTATGCTACTCCAGCTGTGAATGTGATAAGCTTTGTGAGGAAGAGTTTCCAAATTTTTTAGATTCTAAGCTTGCTCCAAATGAATTTGAGCTGATGGATAAACTCAGAGGCAAAGTTCCATGAAGCCAAAGACACGCGGTGGCGCATGCTGCCTCGAATTCCCGCTGCTGCTATGGTTAAGACACTTTAATTAGCTCTAGCCTCTAGTTAAGTTGTAAATTGTAATGCAACTCTTTTATACATCTTACCTTCAATTTTTTTGGAGAAATTTGTTTGAAATATCATAAATGTTTTATATTGCTATTAAACTTCTATAAATGTTTTATAAATGATTCTTAAATATTTATAAATGATTTAGGAGACTTGTTTTAGTTTTTTTATCATCACAAATTTGAGATATTTATCAAAATAGTTATCATTTAAACATAAATTTAGAAAATAGTATCAAATTTGTGAATATGGATCATCTTTTTTGGAGAGTTAATCCAAAGATAGATGACCATCAGTTTGCATGGATCTTATGGTATATTTGGAAAAGTCGGAATAAGAAGGTGTTTGGTAATATTGATGTTGATCCGAGAGATACACTTAAGCTGGCTGAACTGGAATCAACACTTTGGGCTGAGGCTCAGGTTTTAAGGAATCAGAGAGTGGCACCAGTTACACAGAATAGTTCCATCCAAACGAATACAGGACGATGGTGTTTTATAGATGGTTCTTGGAAAGATAAGGCTGTGTTCTCAGGGCAAGGATGGTTTATTACTTTACCAGGCTTTGATGGTTTGTTAGGGGCACGAAATGTCCGTGCATGTCTATCACCTCTTCACTCTGAGGTGGAGGCATTGATTTGGGCAATGGAATGCATGAGAAATTTAAGACAATTTCAGGTTACGTTTGCAACAGATTGTTCTCAGTTGGTGAAGATGGTTTCGGAACCTGAGGAATGGCCTGCATTTGGAACCTATTTAGAAGACATCAAGCTTTTGAGAAGAAGTTTCCACAACTCAGACATCGTTCATGTACCAAGGACGGCGAACCAAAAGGCGGACAGCTTAGCACGTAGTGCCCGGCATCAACTATCTTTCGTCGTACACATGGATGCAGAGTTTCCAAGTTGGTTCACAGAGTCAATATGAGTCTGTGCATTGTTTGTTGTCAAAAAAAAAAAGTATCAAATTTGTGGTAAATTATAATTTTCCCAATATTTTTCATTTATAATTTGATTTACATTGTTTGAGACTGGATTTACATGGTTGTTGACGACTGAGTCGTCTCTATCAATCTTATGCCCCTGCTTATGTCACTTCGAGCCAAAAACGACGTCGTTAAGAGTCCAGTTGCTGTTGCTCATCATCACCATCTCGTTGTAATAGAACTGATTAACATCACCTGATTCTTCGTAGTCTGAGACAGGTCCTTGAATATTTGGAGTTTGGATGTGGTTAGAGTCTGTCAAATTAGAGGAATGATCAAAGTAGGGATCCGACGAAGTAAACCACTCGGAGAAGAACAGCCTTGCAATCTCAGGACCAGAAGAGCATGAATAGTTGTTGTTGTTGTCATTGCTTTCTTGTGATGGAGATGAAGATGTCTTCTCTGGAAGTGAGATCAAGGTTTGCGGGTTTCTTCTCCCGCAAGCAACGAGTGATTCGGAAGAAGTGGATATAGATGTTGCATGTTGCAACTTCTGAGACTTGAGCCATTTCTTTTTCAGATGAGAGTGCCAATAGTTCTTTATCTCATTGTCTGTCCTCCCCGGTAAGAACTTTGCAATCCGAGACCACCTAATCACACAAAAGAACAGCTCTCTTTACTCTTTAGCATCTGCTGAGAAAAGAGGGTTAGTTTTTTTTTAGGTTAGGGTAAAGCTTACTTGTTGCCCAAGGAAGAATGAAAAGTCAATATGATCTCTTCTTCTTCTGCATTAATCATATCCCTCTTTAACCCTGGTCTTAGATAATTAATCCATCTTAATCTGCAGCTCTTTCCATTCCTTTGTAACCCTTTTCATATTAAACCCCAACAAAAAAAAAATTGGCTAAATTATTTTGACAAAGACTAAACAATAAAAGAAAAAGATTTAAGGAGAGACCAGCTTTGATGGGAACAGTCGTCCAGCAAGAATGACCATGAGAGAGGATGAAACTCCTTAGCTTCTCGTCTTCTTCTGGTGACCAGAACCCTTTCCTCTGTCTCTGCTTTGGTCTCTCTACAGCTATCGTCTTCAACATTTCTCAATCCTGTTATAGTAGAAGAATACATGTCTGTATTGAGATAACATATATATCACCAAAGGCCGACAGATAGAGTTAGCATACTTAATGTTAAGAAATGACCAAATGGGTCTGCTTAGAAATAAAAAGACAAATGGTTCGTATACTATATGCATGTAGACCCACATGGAATTTAGGATATTTATGTGTGAATTTCGTATGTATATGCATATATGTGTATTTGTATAAGTACTGATCACAAAAGCCATTGTGGTTATGCAAGGACTGGTTAGGTGTAGGTAGCAAAAGTCTGCTAGGACAAAATTAAATTATTAATACATATATGATCTAACTAGTAACCATCACAAAAACATATAGGAAGACAAAAAGAACGGATACGAGATATGAAGAAGAATGATTATTTATTTTCAAATTTAGTTGAGAAAACAAAAATTTGTTTGTAACACTTTACAAAAAGTAAAAGATATTGATTAATAAATACATTTGTTTGATCAATAATATTAAAGAAAAATAAATCCATTTATAAATCAAAAATATTCAACTAATATCAAAACGAAAAATAAATATGATTCATAATGTATTTATAAAACGACACTTTTCGTGTAACAAAAAAATGTATCAAAATAACAATTTTTGTGAAACAAAGAAAATAGGGTTCAACACAAAACGATTAGCGTATTAGTTTAAGTTCAATCGTATTTTAGATATGTGATTTCTTCATGCATATAAAATCTTCATATCCAAAAAATATCTCTGAAATGGTGGCAAGAACTCAAGAAAATAAGACCGACTTCTTCAATTTGGATCACATATAAATTTAACTCAGTGGATGGAATAATCTGTCTGGTTCAATCCAATGATTGTAAATGATGAAACAATGATTATAGAGAAGCAATCATTCAATCTGTTAAAGAATGTGTCTTTTTAGTAAAGCATCAATAGCAAGTAGACAAACTGTATTAGCAAAGTTCGAAAAAAAAAAGTTTATTTGCTAGCTATATATATATTAGAACTTTAAGTTGGCTAGAGACATTTTGTATGTAATTTGCAGTGAAGTCAACATTGAGCTCCTATTTGCTGCAAGAAATTAATTGTATAGTTTTTTCCACTCACGTTTTTGTCTTTCTTGATAATAGAAGAAAAAATATTACATTTACACCGACAAGTGGACCAGTTATAAGATTTATCTGAGGAATATTGTTAACTTTTGCAATGTTAATTACTTATGTCCCATTCGCAATGAGCTGTCGCTAATTTTCAAATACTCTGACTTTGTTTTGTACTTGTTGGCTCTACTGGCCTATGATGAAGCATGACCAAATGTACTCTTCTCTCGACCAATGACACATCTAATGTTACGTCGATCATGTTTAGTCATCCGAAAATGTTATATGATCAGTCTTGATTAGGGACAGACTGTTGAATAATAAAACTTCTCCTGCTTCTCACCATTTGGATTTGTGGTATGGTAATATACTTCTCTTTCAGATATTTATTACAGATCGACTGAGACAATGTAGATTTAACATGGCCTAGTTTGTGTTTCATATATTGATAGCACGTCAATGAAAATATCATTAGTCAAAACACATGTTTCATGGTTAGAGAAGACAGCCGTTAGTCAAATAATGACGAATGCTTTTAGAAATTAGATGAATAATCTTCTTGTGCTGATACATGAACGAACCTGTTCTTCATAATGCCAACAAGTCTATAATGTAAAGAAACCAACATGCATCATCCAGAACTCGGATCTCTAAAACTGGTAGCTACATCTCTCTATCGTGCCTAATCTGACAGGTTTCTTCTTCTTGAACACCGAGTAGAATCACGAACTAATCATGTTGAAATGGAATCTGGATAGCTGTTGAGGAATGGTCGATATAACCGGTCCATATCTCTGTCACAGGAAAAGAATAACATCGTTAGAAATTTGGGATAAGACCATTTCTAACGGTTGAAAGTATCTGGAAATATATATAAAAAAACAAAAACCTGAACATTGTCATAGAGTTCAAACAAAGGGACGGCCAAGAGTTTCAAGTTTTTGGGCACTGCGAAGTACTCTTTCTCAGATAAGTGAACAATGTAGAGTCTCTTGCATTCCTGCCATTCCCAAAAAAAAGAGAGATGTAAACAAAACCTACTCAGGAGATGAGTCAAACAGGAATGTTATGAAGCTATATTGTGAGTTTTTTTTTTAATTACCTTTGGTTTCGTGATGTGAGGAGGGCAATACGGGTACATCATGGTTTCAAAGTTTGGACGCCACCATGTCGCAACACATTCTCCTACCTGTTCAAGGGAAAAAAATCCATCGACGAACTATGGATCAGGGACAGAGGGATATACATACATAGGCATGTGGGGACTAGCGACAAAGTCTTCTTTTTCATGTAATATACATATCAATCTCTATCAAAGAACCAAGACCTATCTTTGTTTCCTTTTATGAAACCCTCATTACTAGACTGCCAAAGTGTTATAATTTATAACCAAAAGGTCCCTACTTTGAACTGCTTCTCGTTTGCATTAAGAGCAAGCACATGCCACATCGACTTAGTTCCTTTAAGGCATCTATCAATACCTAATAATCTAGTCATTGTCAGTTAAAGGAACAGAGAGGAAACCAGAATAGTACCTTCCAGTCAGGTACAATTCCAGCCGAATTGCCTCCAAGCTTACTGGTCAACTTTCTCTTCAGACCTTCGACTTCTGCAAGACATAACATAGCAAAACCAAAAATGAAGCAATGAAGAAAATCACAATAGTATAGAAAGTACTAATAACAGATGGTTGCTGCATACCACTTTCTCCAGGCTTCAGGCGTCCACCTGGAAGTTTGCAGAATGTGTTACCGATTTGCAGGAGAAGTATATGAGGATGGTTGTGTTCTTGCACCTGAAAGGTTGATCAGCAAAAAGGTATCAAGACCAATCCTAGCGTAGGGGAGAGAGAGAGAGAACAAATCTCAAATCATAGTAGGTGGTAACAATTCTAGTATAGCTTGACACCAACCATTCACTTAACTTATGCAATATGCACCAACCAACGAGATACATGTATGTGTGGCTTATACGTACATAAGACTGACCCTTACGATGTTAACACATTATCTTATGCCTAACAGAAAAATGTGAACCACATAACTGTTCCACAGATTTTAAACCAGCAGGTGGTGATACAAAATAGAGAAAAGTACAGAGGAATTTGATAACAAGTAGAGTCGACCTAGAGTTGCAAAACATTATCTCACCAGAAGAATCCCTTCAACGCTAGTCCTCATGCCCTCTTTCATATAGCTGCAACACACCAGTCAATAAAACAAGAAAGAGATACACTTCAGTCATCAACAGACTTCAACAATGCCTTGAGTTAAAACTATAGAACTCGAGACTAGAGAAGTAAGAGACTTTCGAGAGAATAAATAATTACAAAACAAAAGTGTTCTACAACACATTGCACAGTAGCTACACCTCCTCTTAAATCAATTACTGGAAAGTTATATAACAATGTCTTGTGTTAGATCTTTCTTGGTGATCGTTTACGAAAATCAGCAAGATCATGATCTAAGCATGTAAAGGCCGGAGCTTTCTTAAAGGGTTTTTCTAAATTCAGCAGTAGCTACAAGAAGATGACAGAGGAAAGAGTCGGAGTCGTACTTGACTTTCATACGAGCGAGTCGGTCGGCGACGGAGGTGTCCTTCTCCAGCTTCGGTTCTTTAGTTCCGAAGCTGTAATTCGAAAGAGGGTACGTGTTCACCACCTGAGACATAGCCATCTCTCTCTCTCTCTTTCTCTGTGTATCGATCGATTGATCTCGGCGGCGACGGCGACAGAGAAGTAATCTTGACGGAGGAGTTAATACGACACCGTATCCACTACAACTTCTAGAGTCGCGTTCCTAATACGACACCGTATCAAATCAAAACCATCGATGGCCCATTAGGGAATCATGTATAAAGGCCCATTTAAATATTAGGCCCAGAAGAATCTCCTCAGACCGCTTGCCTTCGTCACTCTTCTCCAGACTATCAAGCAGCAGCCTAAGAAAGCGCGCGAAAATTGGCAACCAACGAATCGCCATAGCCACGAAGAAGTAACCATGGGCAAGCAGAAACAGCAGGTGATTTCTCGATTCTTCGCTCCCAAACCCAAACCCTCACCGCCGCCGAATCAGGAATCGTCAACACCGCCGCCGAAGATTTCCGCCACCGTCTCCTTCTCCCCTTCCAAGCGAAAACTTCTCTCCGATCATCTCGCCGCCGCGTCACCCAAGAAGCCCAAACCATCTCAAAACCCCACACCCAAACCCGACCCCAATCTACACCGAAGATTCCTCCAGAGATTCCTAGAACCTCCACCGGAGGAAGAATCTCTCCCCGTAACAACCTCGATTAAGTACACGCCGTTGGAACAGCAGGTGGTGGAGCTGAAGAGTAAGCACCCGGATGTGATTCTGATGGTGGAAGTTGGTTACAGGTATAGATTCTTCGGAGAAGACGCGGAGATAGCAGCGCGTGTGTTGGGCATTTACGCTCATATGGATCACAGCTTCATGACGGCGAGCGTACCGACGTTTCGGCTCAATGTCCACGTGAGGAGGCTGGTGAATGCAGGGTACAAGGTTGGTGTGGTGAAGCAGACCGAAACTGCGGCTATTAAGTCCCACGGAGCGAACCGGGCCGGTCCGTTTTTCCGTGGCTTATCGGGTTTGTATACTAAAGCGACGCTTGAGGCGGCTGAGGATATAAGTGGCGGGTGTGTTGGTGAAGAAGGTTTTGGTGGTCAGAGTAATTTCTTGGTTTGTGTAGTGGATGAGAGAGTTGATAGGGAGAGTAATAAAGGTTGTGGTTTGGAAGCGAGTTTTGATGTTAGAGTTGGTGTTGTTGGCGTTGAGATTTCTACTGGTGAAGTTGTTCATGGAGAGTTTAATGATAATTTCATGAGGAGTGGGTTAGAGGCTGTGGTTTTGAGCTTATCTCCAGCTGAGTTGTTGCTTGGCCAGCCTCTTTCACAGCAAACTGAGAAGGTACAGTTATATGTGTATAAGTCAATGTTACATTTGGTATTTTAAGCTCGTTTTTAGGTTTTTTAGTTATCGTGCGCTGGATGCTTCTTGATGAACTGTTTGACAAGAATCTTTGTCTGTTTGAAAATTTATTCTACGGATTAGTTTAGTATACTAGAACTTCTGTTCTTGGTTGATATAAATGCATGTACTGATGAATGGTCGCTTGGGATCTTTGTTTGGCAGTTTCTGTTGGGATATGCTGGACCTACTTCAAACGTTCGAGTGGAACGTGCCGCACTGGATCGTTTCCGCAATGGTAGTGCAGTAGATGAGATTGTTTCAATATATGAAGATCTCAGTGCAAGAAACATAGAAGATGATAAAGAAAACAAGGTGGAGGCTGCTGAAGAGAAAATATCTCGCTTGACAGTTCATGTATGTCATTTGATTTCTAAAACCTTTAACTTTTGTTTATGATATATGTTTTCTAGTAGTTTTTTTTTTCAATAAAACTAGTTGCTTGTTGCAGTTCCTGCTAATTTGTTGCCTTGTTGATGGTGCAGACAATTATGAACATGCCACATCTGACTGTTAAAGCCCTTGCCCTGACACTGCGCCATCTCAAACAGTTTGGATTTGAAAGGATCCTTTTCGAGGGAGCTTCAATTCGCTCTTTATCAAGCACCACAGAGATGACTCTCTCAGCCAATACACTGCAACAGTTGGAGGTGCTTTCCGCTTTATTTTACCTGTCATAATGTGATATTCAGTGAATATTAAGACTCCAGTCCTTTTTAAGTACTTTTAAAACAGGTTGTCGCTTTTTCAGGTTATAAGAAATAACTCAGATGGATCGGAGTCTGGCTCTTTATTCCATAATATGAACCAGACTCTTACGGTATATGGTTCCAGGCTTCTTAGACACTGGGTAAGACACATTTTATTTTCTTCTTAGCTTTGACACAAAGGGCTTTTTGTAAGGATAAACCACATTGTCGTCGTATTATAATAAAGTAATAAGATTTTACGGCCATCAGTTCTTGAAGGGACATAGATTTCTATACTTACCTTTCAGAAACAGAGTGTTGATGGACTTTTCGCTGATCATGATTTGTAACACTTTCACTCGACAGGTGACTCATCCTCTTTGCGATAGAAATTTGATATCGGCTCGCCTTGATGCTGTTTCTGAGATTGTTGCATGCATGGGATCTCCTAGTTCTTCCCAGGCCAGCGACGAGTTAGATGAACAAAGTTCTGAGAGAAAAATTGTACCATCTGAGTTTTATCATGTGCTCTCCTCAGTCTTGACAGCCTTGTCTAGATCACCTGATATTCAACGTGGAATAACAAGAATCTTTCATCGGACTGCTAAAGCCACAGAGGTGAAACTTGGCTTGTCCTTTACCCTCTTATATATGTGCCTGGCATATAGCGCACCATTTATGACTAATCATAAAACTCTTTCTTGAAGTAAGTTGGCTAACAATAAAGAGTATTAGTATTTTTGTGATATCTAGTCAAACAAAAAAAATACTGATGCATAGTAGTAGCATCTGACAGAAATTGTTCAGGGTCCTATCCTCTTTCCTCACAATGACATTCATTTTTTGATAATCATATGTAGAGCTATAAATGTCAA